>NW_015094507.1:2981782-3032756 GCF_001431845.1 Calidris pugnax
GGCGGCCTGTGTGAGGGAGGGGGCAGGACGTGCGACCTTTTGCGGCGCTTTACGGCAGCCCCCTCCCCGCCGCGCGCTTTACGGCAGGCTGTCACCCGCCGCCGAATTCAAAGGGAAGCCTCGCCGTGAGGAGAAACACCGGGGGGGGGGGGGCGAAAAATCAGCGGAAAAATGGTTTTTGCGGCCTAACCTGCCGACCGACGCTCTCCCCGCTGGGCCCCCGGGCCTCGTCGTCGTCGCCCATGGCGGCATGGCGGGGGGCCGGCCGGGGGCATCTCCTCCTCCGGAGCCGGTCGCTGCCGTTGTGCTCGGACAGGCCCTTCAGGGAGGGAGGCGAAGGCCTCCTTTACCGTAAGAGGCTTCTTAGGAGGGGATAAGTAGTTCTTTTGTTCTCGGTACTCGTTCCTTGCTCGCGTTTACTCTAGCTGAAGGAGAAAGAAGAGTTTACTTTTCCAGGTACAAGAATTTATTTGCTTCCAAGGCCTGCTCCCACCGGCCGTCCCCGACACTGAGGGACGTTGTTATTCTTCATGTTTCTGGCACGGGTTTGTCACACTTGAGCCCCAGGTGCTCAATCAGCTGGAGTTCCACTGGCAAAACAAATGGAGGCTTTTAAACAAACCAACCAACCCCCGAGAATCTCGCATAGGGCATTTAAGTCTACCTTTTCCACAGAAAAGAATCTAGAAAGCGTATCATAGAATGGTTTGGGTTGGAAGAGAACTTAAAGACCATCTAGTTCCACCCCCCTGCCCTGGGCAGGGACACCTCCCACCAGACCAGGTTGCTCCAAGCCGCATCCAACCTGGCCTTGAACCCCTCCAGGGATGGGGCAGCCACAGCTTCTCGGGGCAACCTGGGCCAGGCTCTCACCACCCTCACACCAAACAAGTTCTTTCTGGTATCTAAAGTAGCTAAAATGTGTATGATCTTGTTAGTTTATTCATTCCTCCACCACGTTGATGGGCTGTAGTTGCTTTTTTCTCTTTTAACCCAGTGGAGGGTGAAGGCAGGAGTGGATGGTGGTGACCTGGACACTGGGACAGCGAGATTGTGGGCAACACAAAAGTGGAAGGAGCAGCTGGGGGTCACGCTGCCACCCAAAAGGACCCCGCCACCCTGGAGAGTTGGGTTGACAGGAAGCCTGTGAAAGTCAACACCACACCTGGACGTGGACCTGGGCAGCTTGAGCAGGGGGCAGGTCCCTTCCCACAGACGTCAGCATTCCAGAGCAGGGGAGGTGAGCTGGAACCCCGCTTCCAGAATTCCAGTTCTCTCTGCCCGTTATGCTCTGGCTGTATTGTGCAAGTCTGAGATGATTCCTTCTACACGGGGTTGGTTGTGTTTTTTTTTTGTTTTCCAGTTGCTGCATTTATCTGTTGGCAACGCCCAACACCTACTCCTGTCAGCTGGTATGGGAGGTTACCTCCTCGTGACAGAGCAACTCCCAGATTGCAAGGTGTGGCTCCTCTGCTGTGCAAATGCTGACACCTGGAGAGAGATGACCACCAGCAGTGTGCCCAGGTGGCCAAGAAGGCCACCAGCATCCTGTATCAGGAACAGTGTGGCCAGGAGGACAGTGACCATCCCCCTGTACCGGGCACTGGTGAGGCCCCACCTCAAGGGCTGGGTCCAGTTTTGCGTCCCTTCCCACAAAAAAGACACTGAGGGGCTGGAGTGGGTCCAGAGAAGGGCAACGGAGCTGGTGGGGGGTCTGGAGAACAAGTCTGATGAGGAGAGACTGAGGGAGCTGGGGGTGTTCAGCCTGGAGAAGAGGAGGCTGAGGGGAGACCTTCTCGCGCTCTACAACTCCCTGAAAGGAGGGTGTAGCCAGGGGGGGTTGGTCTCTTCTCCCAAGGAACAGGTGATGGGACAAGAGGAAACGGCCTCAAGTTGTGCCAGGGAAGGTTTAGGATGGATATTAGGAGAAATTTCTTTACTGAGAGAGTTATCAGGGCTTGGAAGAGGCTGCCCAGGGAAGCGGTGGAGTCGCCATCCCTGGAGGTAGAGACAGGTAGAGGTGGTACTGAGGGACACGGGTTAGTGGTGGCCTTGGCAGGGTTGGGTTAATGGTAACTTGGCAGTGCTGGGTTAACAGTCGGACTCGATGATCATAAAGGTCTTTTCCAACCAAACCAACACCATGCATCCACGAGCACTGCACGCCCATGCCCTTCAAACATCAAAAAAAGCCATTAACCAGCATTACCTTAATGAGCAAAGAAAACATGAAGGGAGCAGAGCACCTGCCACTGAAGAGTTCATATGTAGAGCTGTAATTTCTTAGCTTTGTCTTAAGCATCTCATCTGTCAAACTGGCTTTCAACGTCAAGTATTTTGAAGTAGTTTCACACTGAGGTAGCATCAAGCAGTTCGCTATGTTCTTTCAAACCTGTAAAGCTGAGTATTTTCAGAGCAAAATTACTGCGGAAGCCGCATTGAGTATCAGATCCTGACGTCAATTAAAAAGGCAGAAATAATGGAGCTTATTTTAATGTCTTAATTCATTAATGTCTTAATGCATTTATCATATCATACCTTAAAAATAAAAGTGAGGAAAACAGAAGTATTCTGAGGAGCAGCTCTGAGGAGAAAGACCTAGGAGTCCTGATGGACAATAGGATGCCCATGAGCCAGCAATGTGCCCTGGTGGCCAAGAAGGCCAATAGCATCCTGGGGGGCATCAAGAAGAGTGTGGCCAGCAGGTCAAGAGAGAGGTCATGCTGCCCCTCTGCTCTGCCCTGGGGAGGCCCCATCTGGAGCACTGGGACCAGTTCTGGGCTCCCCAGTTCAAGAAGGACAGGGAACTGCTGGAGAGGGGACAGCAGAGGACTATGAAGATGATGCGGGGCTGGAGCATCTCCCTTATGAGGAGAGGGTGAGGGACTTGGGTCTTTTTAGTCTGGAGAAGAGAAAACTGAGGGGGAATCTGATCAATGCTTATAAATACTTAAAGGGAGGTTGCCAAGAGGATGGGGCTGGTCTTTTTTCAGTGGTGCCCAGGGACAGGACAAGAGGAAATGGGCACAAACTCGAATGCAAGAAATTCCACCTAAACATGAGGAGGAACTTCATTACTTTTGTCACGGGCGGAGTGATTAATTTCACTGGTAAGAAAGAAGTAGTGAAATATTTATCAAGGTGAAACAGTGATTTAACAAAACCAGTAGCAAAGGCAATAAAACCAGTAACAAATGCAACGGTGTTTTACGAGATTCGATGTCAAGGCACACTCTATTATTTACTGCCCAGAGGACAGGGTCAGACAAGCTGTCAGGGAGACCCTCCCGTGGAGTCCCAAAGTTCAGAAAGGACCCCTGGGCTTTCTAAACTCCTTCCCAGAGAGGAGTCTGGGTGCAGCTGGATCCAATCCTGGTCCCAGCCTTGGTCAGTGGTTTATGTCTAAAGGATCATATCTGCGCAATCAACCCTCTAGATCACTTAGCTCAGATTTCAAAGTCTAGCATGCTATGAGTCACTTACCCAGAATCTGTTGCAGCAAGGAGTCTCTCACCCTGGAGGAGTAGATCCTTAAGCGAGCGTCCTCACCAAAGGGGAGATCCTGGCGTGCAGCCGCTGCCGTCCAGGAGAGCTCCGAGGGCTCTGGGGATGTCCACTGTTTATAGAGTGAGATAATTGACCTATAGTCATGTTCTCATGGGAACAGAATATCCAGGTCCCCATTCGAGACAGTGTTTTGGCTGCGTTGCCAGCCATCTCCCAAAGTCCAGCTGCAAGTTTTGATGTGATGGCCGTGGTGGCCATGGCCCCAGCAGGAGCTGAGAGGGGACTGGCAGGGGGGAAGAAGAGGGAGAAAAGCAGGGAGAGCACACCGCCACACCTGAGGATGGCAGAGCCCTGGCAGAGGCTGCCCAGAAAAGTGGTGGAGTCTCCTTCTCTGGAGACATTCAAACCCACCTGGACACGTTCCTGTGGGACCTGCTCTGGGTGGACCTGCTCTGGCAGGGGGTTGGACTAGACGATCTCCAGAGGTCCCTTCCAACCCCATACCATTCTGTGATTCTGTGAAGTATCAGTAATGCAGTTTTCAATTCTTAAATTTTTTTTTGGAGGGGGTGTTCGGTTTTTAATACTTACCCAGAAAGCTTCTCCTTGGCCGTTTTATTGCACTAGACCATGATTCTGGTTTCATAAAAGTCAGGAAATAATTCACACTTTACTCTTGCAGAACACACCACCTTCTGTGGCAGGAAGAGCGTTACACAGAGACACGGGTGACACGTTCATGTTCTGTGCCTTGTAAGGGCTGTTACTTGCTCCTGAGCAACTCACAGATTTCTCATGAATAAAGTTTAATGAAAGACATAAATAAAATCCAATTCTTGCTTTACAAATTAAATATTATAATAAGGATATTTTCTTAAATCTGACTTGCATTTCAAATACAACCTCAGCTACAAAGACCAATAAGTACAGAGTTACAAAGCAGAAAATCAAGTCAGTGTCAATAAGGCGTCGCTTCTTACAGCTACAAAAACTGTGTTGTCTCAACCTGAAGGTTCCCAACTTTTTTGGAAACATTTCTATATGCTTTAAATTGCTCAAATTAACTACAGTGCTAAAAACGCAACTCCCCATCTTCTCAAGAAAGGTGTCTGGGTTTAGATTTGTGGGTCCAACACCAGTAAGTGGAAGTACAATCCCTTCTGGTACTGCGGTAGTGTCGGTGTGAAACCGACACCTCCCACCCCCAGGGGTGCTGAGGTACCTGCTGGTCTTACGGAGGGTGCAGAGACCAGCAGGTTTGGGTCACCACCATCTCTAGGATGAGTCAAGCAGCCATACCACAGATCACCTGGGGCAACTTAAAGCGAGCCCGTGGCTACCTTTCTGGGAGGGCATCTCTCAGCCAGGGCGGCGATGGTGCCAGCAGGCTGTGGTTCAGCGCCTGTTCCTGCCCCAGCTCCATCAGGCCACTGCAGGTGGAACCACCACCTCCCAGGGAGGTCCATCACAGCGGCTCTTCTCACATAGTCTGAAGCTGATAAACTCGTGACCCTTTTTTCAAAAGATAACCCTGGTCGTTTAGGGATCCAATAAAGCTTTCAAAATCGGATACCTGGGAAAAGACAAGACAGACCAAAATAAATATCAACTGGGAAGAATGATGTTTGATTTGATGTAATGCAACATAAAAAGTTTGAAAGAACTTAGTGAAATCAAGTGACCTAAGAATAGGTCAGTCTCCTTAGCAAAACCTACTGGGGGGATCAGATCCCTCCTCGGTCTTCTCTTCTCCAGACTAAAAAGACCCAAGTCCCTCAGCCTCTCCTTGTAAGGGAGATGCTCCAGGCCCCTCATCACCTTCGTAGTCCTCTGCTGTCCCCTCTCCAGCAGTTCCCTGTCCTTCTGGAACTGGGGAGCCCAGAACTGGACCCAGTGCTCCAGATGGGGCCTCCCCAGGGCAGAGCAGAGGGGCAGGATGACCTCCCTCCACCTGCTGGCCACGTTCTTTTTGATGCCCCCCAGCATGCCATTGGCCTTCTTGGCCACAAGTGCACATTGTTGGCTCCTTGGAAACTTGTTGTCCACCAGGACTCCCAGGTCCCTTTCTGCTGAGGCTGCTCTCCAGCAGGTCAACTCCTAACCTGTCCTGGTGCAGGGGGTTATTTCTTCCCAGGTGCAGCACCCTACACTTGCCTTTATTGAAGTTCATCAGGTTCCTCTCTGCCCAAAGCATAAAAATAGGCTATCACACAAATAAGCTATCAATATTTGTGTTTGGCTGAAGCCCTCCACAAGCACAGAATACAAATCAGTTATAGGATAAATCACATTTTTGGCCATCTGTCCTACAGGAATTTACTATATTAGGATGCTGGAAGCAGGGATGAAAACCCAAAAGGCATAATTGGGGCAGAGCAGGTCAAGCAGAACACGGACACCACAACAGTCTAAATTTGGAAATTAAAATAGGTGTGTCCCCTGGGGAGCCAGAAGAAGTCAAGTATACTGAAACCAAAATTGCCTTTTATGAAACAAAGTGGAATCTTGTTAAGGACCAGCTCCAGAAGCCTGTACTGGTGCAGGGAGTCACTCCTGTGGGACGGCTGTCAGACCAGTAAAGCTGACAAACAAAGGCAACCGGGGAGGAGTGTTCAGCCCGAGAGCAGCAAACACGGCTCCTTTCTGTTCAGTGCAGGGAGGCACAACAGATGGGCCTTTTCCACTTTCCATTTTGCAGTAAGTAATTTTGACTGGTCTTGCAGTTTGTTGTTGTTGAAGAAAGGCTTGGTTTCCAGACTTACTCGTATTTGTAGCTCCTTCGCGATCTGCCGAAGCTGTTGGGAGTCAAAGAGATTGTTGTACGTTCTCTCCGCGATGCTGTTAAGGGCAGAAATGAACCGTTTCGCTTGTGACCGATTGCTCATCCCAGACCCGTGCTGTGAACGTTCAAAGTCCAGTTTTCCAAACTCATCCGAGTAGGTTCCCAGCATGCTAAAAAAGATCAACAGGAGGTAAAAGCAAGAGTAGGTGACTTTGCTTCCTGAAACGTAACTGCTTGGGAAAGCTCTCAGAAGCCATACAGGAAGCCATCCCCTAGTTAAGAAAGTCATTATCGAGAGAACCTGGACTAAGCACCTCTCCAAATCACTTTTCAACTTAAATTGTTCAACTGCAACAACAGAGAGTAATCACGAGAGAAAAAAGAAACTAAAAACCTTTGGCAGCCCCTCATGTCTAAGCTCCTGTGAGGGAGATACATCACCACCACAACAGTGATACAACTCCAAGGCCTCAGGAATCATAACTCAGCTTAGGGCTGCTGCCAGGTTTTGAAGAAAAGCTAACAAATCTGAATATTGGTATCATAGGCCTAAACTTGACAAAGTCGTTTCTTCACCTTGCTTCTGTATTATATTTAAAAAAATAAAAAAAAGTTTTGAATGAATAGCACTGTGATGCTTTATTTAAAGCAGGGTGTATTACCTGTATTTCATTATTTCTATTACATCCTCAGCATCTTCCTTGGTAGATTTCTCCCTTAATTCCAGCCTTGTTCGTGCCTTAAAACAAAACAAAACAAAAACTTAAAACAAAAAAAACCCACAGAGGTATATTTAAGATACATTACAACTGACATGAGAAAAGGCTACCATCACTCTACAACAAGCACAAATTTTAGGAGCAGAGATGGAACAGGATTTAGAGGAAGATTCCACTGTTTTTTTGGATAACATTTCAATGTCACCTCCTGCACACTCATATTATTAGGCTGTAGCTTGGAGTTTATTTGCTTTTTAATAGTGCATTCTTGGGAAGCAGCAGGTCACAAATAGTGTTATTAATGCATGGCATTAGGGAAAACAGCAGCAGTTTAAGTTCAAGATGGGCAGCAGCTTGTCTCTGGCTGCACCTACTTTTTCTCCTTTTGTGAGAATGTGATAGATTCTCTTTCCACCCCCTCAAAGGTGTTATACTTTATAAGAAGCTTTAAGCAACAGTAGCTCTTGAGCATTTGGAAATCTCCTGCATTCTCACTGGTTTGCTTTTTTTAAGCACAAAAAGACAGGCTAGCAGTGAATAAACTGTCAAAAGTTATAGGATTATGAGCAGTAGTTTAGGAATAATCTCTTTGCTTCCAATCCCCGAAGTATCACAAGTTGCCTTTACCTCCGTGAGTCGAATGAGTGACTCCAGCTGCCTCGTGGTGATGGGTGTGCTGTCTGCTCCCTGGTTCTGCTTCCGCAGCTCCAGGTAGAATTCCTGCAGGACCTGGGCAGCTTCTGGAGATAAATTTGGGTGAACGTACTGCCGAGCATATCCGACATACTTCCTCAGCAGCTGGTGTGGAATGGCATCAAAGTTTTCTCCTGGTAAGATCTAACCCAATTGCAAAGAGCTTAGATTTCTGTCAATACAACACAAGTTTTATCATAAAATTTTCATCTTCTATGCCTTATCTGGCAAAATCTTCACTGTAAGGGCTTTAGTGCTTCATATATGAACTGTGTACATAAAAGCCCATGCACTCTGCTGAGACGTGTCATTAAACACACTTGGCCACTTCAGAAAAAGCAGCTGAAGCTTCTCATTTCCAATGATAAGAAGTGCCCAATATGATTTAACTGTATCAATAATTCTTTCTCAAAAAAGAGAAATTCCAATTTCCTAACTGTTATAAGATACATCTCCAAAGAAGATTAAACCATCACTGCTGACATTCCATTTCCAAAAGTGCACACGTTTAGCTCCAGTAGTAGGGCATGTTCCTCCCAAGATCTGGCATTTGACAATATCAGCCCTCAAACTCATCACTTAGGTTTATAAGAAAAATGCTGCTTCTCCTATAATCCCCAAATCTGTCGTGAGTTGCAGATGCCCAAGGATTTGTTTACACTCTGCTTTGTTCAGATTCAGTACTTCGCAGCACATGGTGTAATATCAAATTATTATACCCAGTCTACTTCTGTAGCTCTCTACTGAAATAAAACATAGAAAATTTGCTTTAGAGCATCTCAAGCAAAGTATCTTCTCACTAGTGCAACCAAAAAAAAACCAGCTCAGTTAATAAATTCAGTGTGGAGATGAAGGTGGCTTGAGGCACATCTTTAGCAGCTCCAACAGGGGGGACAATGTCAGCTACAACAGACAACTGGTAGAAACTGGTGGCTGGAACCTTAAGTGCTTCCTCTTCAATTCAGAGCCAATTATCATGAGAAAAATGGGAGCAGGAGACAGGACATCCAGCGGGTCGGGGTTGCCAGGTCCCGGTGCAAGGACCGTCCCGGGAAGGGGCCATAGCACCAGTCACAGGACAAGACCTACCTTCAGCCTTTCGAGCAGTGGTCGATCTGAAACAACTTCAAGAACAGAGCGATCCTGCGTGTTGGTCCGAGCCACAACGGCGCTGCTGCACGCTGCCTGCCTGCCCGCTCGGATGGCCATCACGTGCTCGGACAGCAAGTGGTCATGGTCTTCATTTGGGGTGTCCAGCAGAATGAAAACGAGATCGAATCTCGACAGCAAAGCACTCCCCATTCTAGAGCAAAGACAACAAAACCACACAGCGCTCAACGAGAAGTGGTAAAATTAGAGCAACGCTTCAAAGACACTTAAAAAAACCCCATCCCATTAATTCAGAATAAAGTAAGACAGCAATTTCTCTCTCAAAAGCCACAAAAAGGGATTGGAGCGTCTCCCTTGTGAGGAAAGGCTGAGAGAGCTGGGACTCTTCAGTCTGGAGAAGAGAAGGCTGAGGGGAGACCTTATTAATGCTGACAAGTATCTAAAGGGTGGGTTGAAGGAGGAGGGAGACAGACTCTTTTCAGTGGTTCCCAGTGACAGGACGAGGGGCAACGGGCACAAGCTGGACCATGGGAAGTTCCACTCCAATCTGAGGAAGAACTTCTTTGGGGTGAGGGTGGCAGAGCCCTGGAAGAGGCTGCCCAGGGAGGGTGTGGAGTCCCCTTCTCTGGAGATCTTCAAGCCCCGCCTGGATGCTCCTGAGTGATGTGCTCTGGGCAGCCCTGCTTTGGCAGAGGGTTGGACTGGATGATCTCTAGAGGTCCCTTCCAACTCTGACAATTCTGTGTTTCCATGAAAAAAATTACTACAGTAAGTTTGTGTTCAAACTACAGGAAACTAGAAAGCAACTACATACAAACAACAAGGCTGCCAGAAGCACCTACTCCTGAATTTAAGCTATATAAAGAGCATTTCAGAAAGTGCTCACTTTAAGTTCTCCGACACTGTTTTAGCTTTGTTATAATGTCCTCCAACTGGGTTTGCTGCAGCAACAATAGACGTCCGAGCTGGCAAACTGCAAACAATGCCAGCCTTGGCAAGGCTGATGCTTTGCTGCTCCATGGCTTCCAACAAAGCCTGATGCTGGTTTCCCATCTTATCAAATTCATCTATTCCACAAATTCCTAGAAGCAATTAACACAAGACAGAGACTAATTAGAAAACACATTAAGTGATGGACAAGCGTATGCTACAATCCAGTGCCACATCAGAAGTCCCAGCCAGAGTCCTGGACACATCAAACCAAGTTGCCGCGGCCGAACCATTACGAAGGTGCCCTGGCTTGTGGAAGCAGTGTCATGATTAAGCATTAAGATGACAACAAAAGCTTTTTAAAAGTAGAAACAGATGACAAATCTCATAAACCAGCTATTTTTCAAAAACAGTAAGAGTCCAGCAGCTGCCGTTAAGGCAGAGATTTCTCAAGAAGGAGATCCTAGTTCTTTGACATGTTAAGTAAGGCTGGTATGTGAGTTGCAGAACTCCAGCTTCACACACATCCTAAGCCCTAAGGAAGCAGGAACCACCTCCAGAGAAATCCCTGGAGAAGTCACTCAGAACTTCCCAAGGTGTGGAAGTATCCTACTTCAAATTTACATTTTTAGTACCCGGTTATGCAAGCACTGTAGTTAATCTTAGACTCAGCAGCACACCCAACCCCACCCCCCCACACACAATCATACAAAACTTGTAGCATTACATGTATTACCTTGATCTCCAAGCACTAAAGCACCAGCTTCCAAGGCAAAATCTCCAGAAGCCCCATCTCTAGACAGTGTAACAGTCAGGCCAGAGCTGGTGGAAGTATTACCACAAACGTATACACCTCGAGGAGCAACATTACATACTGCCTAGAAGAGAAATAAATAGTTTTTCCTGCCCCAAGGCGAAGAATTTCATCAACCTTATTCTAGAGAAACAATTAAAAGTAAACCCAAATTTGTTGCTTTCTAAATAACGTGGCACAACAGTAAAGCTGTAATTCCATGCAAGCCCGAGAGACATACTTCTGCAAAACTTTGGTCATAGGAATAGCAAGAATAACTTGGTCACAATATTCGTGGCACAGCAATGTCTATTGTGCCATCAAAACTACTAGGAGCTTGGACATAGCAATTATGTTTCAAAATACATTGAAATGCTTGGGGACATGCTATCCACCACGGAAATGCAGATAGATAACTTCTCTATCTTCAGACCTCAAGGTCTATTTAGACAAACATCTTGTCCTAGTGTCCACAAGAAGCTGCTTCAGAGGAATATGCACAGTTCTACCCACAGCGAGGGCATAGAGGACAGTTCTAGTCTTCTCCAGGCCTCTAGCTCCAGAGAGCAGCTTAGCTGAAATGTGAACTAGCAAAGCATGGTAAACTTGAACACAGAGGTGCTGCAGTTAAATTTGCCTGGAATACAGTTATAACTGGCCTTTCCCAATAAATTGCTATAGTTACAGGCACCTCTACTTTACCAGATATATGACAGGCACCAAGTATTGAATAAAAAACCTCAAGCAAACAAATGAAAAAACCCTGGCTCCTCCACAGCTTTGGCTTTCTCTGTGGGCTTTTTGTTTTCTTTGACAGCAGTGACTGAGAGAAGCCTTGTCTCAGGGTCTTACCCAAGGAACAGATTGCTGGCTTTTCTCAAATAGCGTTCTGTAATTTATTAACAACGTGAAAAAACACATCATCTACTGTGTGGTAGAGTCTCCATAGAGTGGAAAAAAAATAATAATTTGTTCTTCTCCCAAGTGAATAATGACAGGACTAGAGGAAACAGTATGAAGTTGGGGCAGGGGAGGTTTAGATTAGATATTAGGAAGAATTATTTTACTGAGAGTGGTCAGGCACTGGCACGTCCTGCCCAGGGAGGTGGTGGAGTCACCATCCCTGGAGGGATTGAAGAAACGTGTAACGTGGCACTTCAGGGCATGCTCTAGTGCCTGAGATTGTTGGGTGTGGTGATTGTTGTGGTGATGGAGTGTTGGTTTTTTTGTTTTGGTGTGTGTGGGGGGGATTTTGGTTGGTTTTTTTTTGTTGTTGTTTTGGTTTTTTTTATGGTTGGACTCAATCTCAAAGGTCCCTTCCAACCATGAAGATTCTGTGATTTTGTTCGCAAAGATGCCTGCACACAAATCCATCACTTCAAGTTACTGCAAGTCATATCCTAACAGAACATGTTCACATTAGGCAGTCTCTGAGTTTTTAAGAGGTATGCAATGCTGCAGGTCTAGGTGAGCTTTCTCCCCCTTTCACTTCACAACCATGGGAAAAGACATGGAATTTTAAAACCATTCTGTTTAAGACCAGAAAAAAATATTTATTACTAACCGGTTTTGTCACAATCATGCAGAAATGCTCACCAAATGCATCAACACATCCCTGTCCCAAAAAGCCCAGATCTGTGCTAGCAACATGGAAATAGGGTAAGAGAATGGGAGTAGACCTCTCAGAAGGTAAGGGACATGGTATTTAAAGTTGCATTAGTTCTAAGAGTGTACTTATTTTATTTGACAATGGATCAGCTAAATGGAGATAGGAGGGAGTAAAACTTCCCACCAGGGAAAAGGGCTGGTGAAAAAAACATCTCTAAGGGCAGGACAGAACACCTATACTCCAAAGCCCACAGACCTGCCCAAGCATAGCTGCTTTGCTAAGTGTTTTAACAGGCTGGATCCCTTCTGCAAGGCTCCCTGGAGAGGACAGCAGGGAACTCCTTTGAGTACTATCCTATATTTGAGGCATCCTACGTGAAAAGGTATCTCCAGCCAGGCTCGAGCAACCCTTTGGGATTAGCACAGCTCTCCTACCATGTTTGCAAGAAGTCAAGTTAGCAAGGAATTTGAGAGATAAACAGTCAGACAATAGAAATAAACCAACCCATACTTGCAACATTTGGCTTTTTCCTAATCCTGGATCTCCGACGACCAGAACGTGTGGATCTCCTCGCACAGGGATTCTGTTCTTGTCATCTACAAACTTCTGACATCCTCCAAATAACGCCAGGGCCAACCCTGCCTTTACAATCTGTAGTGGGACATACCAACACCAATAAGTATTTGACCCTGGTGACCAATACTGACAGGTCCCTAGAACTGGCTGCAATAACCCTTTCCTTCTGGATGGCTGAACTTAACAGTACGTGACATACACCCACCTGTAAATACAGTCCCTGCCCCTCACCCCAGAGAAGTGTTATAAATCCTTTAGGAGTTTATTGCAGCATAAACATTTCAACTGAAGTTGCAAGCAATTACTTACCTCATGGCCGTAGATTGCAGGACACAGAGAGCTGAAAAAACAAAGAACACTGTAACACAAGCGGAATATAAATCTTGTATTACTATTTAATAAGCACTTGCTCTATCTCCCTTGTCACAGAATACTTTCATAAATATATTAAGTCCTTTGTTTAGTCACTGCTGAATTTCTAGCAGAATCAGTTTATATGTAAAAGCAACATCAAGTTTCTTGACTTTTATCAGATAACCAGATATGCCTGAAATGATAAGAAAAGTCTTTCATTTGATTTTGCACAAACACAGAGGGGAACCAGTTTCCCAGTGGTTTCTGCACCCATTCTTATCTTTATCAAGTAATCCTCCCTTTAAAGGTGCTTGTTTCGCGTTCTTTGCCTCCACTGGGAGGACGCAAGGGACACCGCAGCTAGAAAAGCGCTTCTCAGTCTGACTGAGGGTTTTTCACACCCTCTGCTCAGTTCTTGCACCTCTTTCCTCTGCTGTAGAAAAGTAGAGCAGTAGGCTTTCTGTCTCAGGGTTGAACTGAAACGCTCCTACCTTCCCTATATCCTTAAATCCCTCCCAGAGTCCCAATATCCCCACTGGAATACTTTCTCTACCTCCCAAGCCCTTTGCACACTAACATTTGTTAAATCCCTGTGGTATCTGTTGCATGAGCCTTGTACATTTCATAGCTTTTAAGATTAGCTCCCACGTACATCTGTCTGACGTCAATCATGCCCTCTGAGAACTTTAATCCTAGACCTGCTCCAGGTGTGACACAACTTACTTCACGATGAGCCTGAACAGATTTTCCTCAGCTTGAATTTCTTGAACAGCATAGAGGTCTTTAAGGGAAAACTCCATGAACGACCTTTGAAAAGTCTCATCATCGAAATTCTTCAGTTTTTGTCCTTTACTGTTGCTGACAGAATTTGCCTCAATATACAACAAGAACATACACTTGTCATTCTTATTTTTAGAAGCTCCTGTTAGAAAAAAATGAGAAAGGATGAAGGAATATTTTTTATATCATTAAGTACTGATGTTATCTACAAATGGCGTAGGTTAATTAAGAAATATTAAGTACAGTCACGTGCAAAATGTTCACAGGCAAGTGAACGCCTACATTTTCAAAAACTGATAAAAAGTAAGTTTAAGTTCCTTCTATTTAGGTACACAATAAAATATTTTGCTGGATTTGGAGAGTATATGTGTATAAAGAGAATTTTCTCCCAGAATAAATGAAGTTTTCCAGGAATTTTAAATTATTATGTTATTCTAGTCAAATATAGGTTGAATATAAAAATGTTTCCACCCAATACTTACAGGAAAAAAAAACACCATAGTGCAGAATTAAACATGTAGCTTAATAACTCATCATTTTCTATATCCTCCAGTGATTACTGAGCAGAGGATGTGGCCTATAAATCCATACTGCAGTTCTCTGCAATATATATTCTGTTATAGCCTCGCTTTGGGGAAGAAAAATGAAAAAAGGGGAAAAAAAAGAAGTCTCTCAGAGGGACTTTAGGAAGTAAGGATGTCCCCCTTCCATTAGTGGTCCAGAGATGGCTTTCCTATCAGCTGACACCCTCAAACATCAGAGGTCAGGCTGGCATTTCAGATTCAGGACCACAGTTGTGCTTAGGGCAGCGGGTTGCGAAAGCCCCTATCAGCAGACGTTACAGATAGTGCTCCTCTTGGACAGCACTGCTTTGTGCTTCTTCAGAATGATTCCTCCTTAAAAAACTTTGGGAACTTCTGAAGAAATATACAGTTTGTGGATTTACAACTTTGAGAGCTCAAATTAAGGCGGGTGGCTGTTGTTGTTCGTGTGTAATCTCTAGGAAAAGATGTTCTCAGATGACATATTTTACCTTCCTCAGTGCTCCACACCTTAACTATCCCTGTAACGGTGACCATATCTCCTGGGACACAGCTGTCCACAAGATCTTGAACCAGTTCACATTCGATAGTGCGAGGGATTCGGCCGGCTTCTCGCTGATCATCTGACATGAGCTCCTGCACCCTGCAAGACACAAGGGCTTCCCATTAAATTACAGCATACAAGATCCACAGCTGTGTGCTTCCAACCAATCCTTTCCAAATTGAAAAGGGAGACAGCAGAAATGCCCTGATAAATACTAGAAACAGCAGTGCTGAATTCGAAGAAAGCCTTTTTTTCAGTTTAGACTTTAATAAGTGGATATACATTATGCATTAAACCCACAAAGACAATAAATATGAACTCCCAAAACAATAAACAAAGTTGAAATTCCCATGTTATAGCACTTATGTGCATGTTCATGTAGAAACAGTTATAGTATGTGAAGTAAGATGGAGCTCATATACAAAAATTAAGAGGCCCTGATAAATGCTTAATTGGCATTTTAACCTTAGCAAAGCCCAAGAAATTCCTCAGACCATAACAAGACCAGTAGCTCACTCTTTGCAGAGTTGTAAAAGGCTGGCAACTAATAAGCTCTTGAAAAGGCTCCCGTTTTGACTCTGCACTTAGAGTTCTGATAGTTTGCCTTCAGAGTCAAGACTTTCCTAAGAAGCTGCAATAAACAGCACCCTCTAGAGCTGCTGACAAGAACGTCTGCACTTGTTTTTTTAATCCATTTTTACATGACTTTTATTACAGAACATTTATAAAGAAAACTATATTTCTATGCCATTTGGTACAATAAGGCTCTTGATACAGAGCACATGAACTTCGAGAATCTGGACACAAGAAGTAGGAAAAAGTAAGCAGAGTCCTGTTTTTTCCAAGCTGACTGCAGTAAGGTAACGGGACAGACAAGAAATATCTCAAACTCTTCTGAATGTACACTGTGGGGCAATAGTAGGGTGGTCAGAGTGCTGATAGTGCATAGTAGGATGGAAACAATGAAAAACAGTTCCACCATCCACCAGTCCTCTTCAATACATTCATCAATGACCTGGATGAAGGGATGGATTGTACCCTCAGCATGTTTGCTGATGATACAAAACTGGGAGGGGTGGCTGACACCCCAGAAGGCTGTGCTGCCATCCAGAGAGACCTGGGCAGGCTGGAGAGTTGGGCAGAGAGGAACCTGATGAACTTCAACAAAGGCAAGTGTAGGGTGCTGCACCTGGGGAGGAATAACTCCCTGCACCAGGACAGGTTGGGGGTGACCTGCTGGAGAGCAGCTCTGAGGAGAAAGACCTAAGAGTCCTGGTGGACAACAGGATGACCATGAGCCAACAATGTGCCCTTGTGGCCAATGGCATCCTGGGGGGCATCAGGAAGAGTGTGAGCAGCAGGTCAAAAGAGGTCATCCTGCCCCTCTGCTCTGCCCTGGGGAGGCCCCATCTGGAGCACTGGGTCCAGTTCTGGGCTCCCCAGTTCAAGAAGGACAGGGAACTGCTGGAGAGGGGACAGCAGAGGGCTACAAAGATGATGAGGGGCCTGGAGCATCTCCCTTACGAGGAGAGGCTGAGGGACTTGGGTCTTTTTAGTCTGGAGAAGAGAAGGCTGAGGGGGGATCTGATCAATGCCTATAAATACTTCAAGGGAGGGTGTCAGGAGGATGGGGCTGGTCTTTTTTCAGTGGTGCCCAGGGACAGGACAAGAGGAAATGGGCACAAACTTGAATATAAGAAGTTCCACCTAAACCTAAACCTTCTTGAGGTGGTGGAGTCTCCTTCTCTGAAGACATTCAAACCCGCCTGGACACGTTCCTGTGCAACCTGCTCTGGGTGGACCTGCTTTGGCAGCGGGTTGGACTGGATGATCTCCAGAGGTCCCTTCCAACCCCGTATCATTCTGTGATTCCTACGCTTTACCATGGCTAATTTCTGTAGAAACAGGCACTTGTTCCCCCATAGCACAGGTCTCACTTCAGGCATTCCTGCTCGCTGATCAGACACACAAAGCTGCTGGCCGGGCAGGTGCAGCACTATTTCCTTCTCCTGAGTGTAACTTAAGGACTAGGGGACATAATATCACTTCAGACTAAGATTTTTAAACCTCAGGTTTACTTTCATTTCTTTCACACCAACTGTCCCAGCCAACCAATGTATTTTAACAAGGCTTTTCTAGCTTTCTTACAGCTCATTAAAGGGAATCATTAATTAATAGATGCAATTAGGAATGACCTAATGAAAAGCTGCAAAGAGCACAGAATGAACATTTCTCAAAGAACTCAATCAGGGCAGGAGGAATTTCCAGGCTGGTTTTAACATACGAAGTATCCTACTGGATAAAGCAACCATTTTGTAACAAATTTTGAAGCGTGCTTGCTGCAAAAGAGTAAGATTATTAAAACTGCACAGTTTAAGACAGAATGAGCCATCCTGGCTGCCCTGGTGCATCACGTTTTTGTGCAGGAGGGAAGGTGCACTTACTTAACAGACTGCCAGTCCACCGTGGTGGTTAGAGGAGAGCTTCTGTCCGCTGTGAAGGTCCGCCCACGGCACTCGGGGACAAGGCACTGTAACAACAGTAATTCCAGTTTATTTTCAACCTTTTTTAAAATCAATTTGGAATTGCCTTATTTGGTTTTAAAAAAAAAATAATAGTAAAGTAAAGCAATGTGATTCACTAACACCATTTCAGGAAAAAAGCTGGTTAAATTAGGACTACAAATCAGCACATACATGATTAATGAGGAGCTATCAAGCACAAACACCTGAGCCCTGACTCAAAGTTAGAGCAAATACAGCTGAATTGTATGATCCCTCGGTGAACTGGGGTGAGTCTTTGGGTGTTGGGGCAGAGGTGAGGTGTGGGTGGTTTTGTTTGTTTGTTTGCTGGGGAGGTTGTTTGGTTTTTTGTTTGTCTGGTGTTTTGTTTTTTAATACTTGCAGAAGTTCCAGAGGAGATAGTTTTTGCACTTGAGCACATCATTAACTGGCACTTCCCTTTGTCTAATGACTTTTTAAATCCAGATAAAAAACAATGAAGTTAAAATAGGGAGTTCTAAATGAAACTCACAACAAACCCCCAATATCTAAGCATAGAAACCAAGGTCCAGAAGGCTTTTTAAATATAACCAGTGAAATGGAAATGACAAGAGATTTTTTTATTTGCCTAGATTTGAAGGAGTTTGTACACACTCAGCAGGACACGATTTTTTTCAAATAACAAGGGTATGCAGTAATACAAAGTTGTTGCTTTTTGTCAAATCACTAGAGATAAGGGAGAAGTATGAAGTTAAATGGTTTTAACTTACCTTAGTTGGAAGAGTATACTTTCCATCAGGTAGGGGCACACTCTGAACATCTCCACACGTGCCACATACAAAAGCCAGCTTAGTGCAGAGGGGCTTGATGTTACTGACACGCACAACCGTACCACGTAAGGCAATATATTTCCCAAAGCAGTTGGCCCGAACGTTCTTCAGCTGAGTTAGTGGCTCGTAGTTGTACACCCTACACAAAAGTTAAGCATTAACATTTTGAAAGCTTGCCATACTTAAATGCAGAACAACAACCAACCAACCAAACAAAAAACAAACAAACAAAAACCAAACCAAAACTTCCCAACTCCCACCCAACACAAACAAAAAAATCCCACCCCCAACAACAAAAAGGTTTACACACCAATTGTTAACAGAAATCCAGAGCAATGATTAGAATATTTTGTCTGTGGACCCATAACAGTCTTTGATTCCTGTTCTAGAAAGCAGCATAATATTTAATATTCCCCAAGTGGATATACTACAAGACCTGTACAGTTTGTTTATATAGTGACACCTCCCTCCTGTAAACAATAAAGGCTAGCAATACCAAAATTATTTTATAGTCATCTATAACCATCTCTTTTAATTATTTCAGATTAAAACCAGAGTTTAGACTTGCAACACAAAAGGATCAAATTATTATGCCTATGCTCCAAAAGGAAGGGTGAGGTTCTGTGTTTCAATGACATAACAACCTGTCATCAAGTACAACACGCTGCACCTTGTTAAAGACAACAAGAAATACCTTGTCAAATAATTAAGAATAACAAACTTTAAGCAGAATCTTTTATTGTGGAATGGACATCTCGAGACTTGTCTAGACCAACCCTCTTGCTCCACCAGGTCACCCAGGTACACGTCCAGTTAAGTTTTGAATATGCCTGTGGGTGGAGACCACACAACCTCTCTCACAGCTAAATAGCACTTTCTTGTGTTCACATAGAATTTTAAGTGTTTTAATTTGTACCCAATGTCCCTTGTCCTGTCACTGGGCACCAATGAGAAGAGTCTGGCTCCTGAAATTCGGGGTTTTCCCTGCTCCCTCTGCTTAGGACCCTGAATACCACCATCTCCTTGTTCCATATTGCTTCCTAAAAACATTCTACTGTGTAATTATGAGGGTGCAGTTTTATAACAATGCAAAACTTAAAAATATAGTGTGACAACCTACAAATCAAATTCACTTGCCATGCCCAAACCATGCTGATTTCCCACACTGAACCAGCACCAGTAGAGGAAAAAAAAAAAAAACCACCACAAAACAAACCAAACAAACTCAAATAGGGCTTATACTCCCAGTCCACCTCAGATTCCCGAAGTCTGAGATGCCATTACTTCTGACAAAAAAAAAAGAAACACTAAAAACTGTGCTAAGGTCTTGTTTCATTAAAAATTCAAAGTCACACTTTAAAAATAACAGTAATTATGGTTATTGTTAAGTACATGCTTGTTCAGAATTACTGGAACTTGAAATGAAACAGCTGAGATTAAAGCTTGATTAATTAGAATTAAGATTCTTGAGACTTTCATACCAGTAATCGTTTAATAAATTTAAGTTAATATGAAATAACACATCTTCACACACCACTTTCAGTTCACAAGTGTGAACCTAAACTACAACTCATACACCTGTTGGAATTTACATCCACACCCTTCAAAGCAACTTCTTTATGAAGATGAGCCTTTTGCTAACATAAGGCTAGATCATAATGCCTTCTCAACTCCTCCAGTAAACTGGAGAAGTTTAAATATATTTCTCTGGTTTAAATTAACATGCATTTCACAGAACAGTTGCTCTACTTATAAGTTGCTTTTCTATTTATAAGCTTTTCTTCAGCTTTTGCGCTGCTTTTTTCATGTTGTTTTGTGTCTTCAGAACAAAAATCTTGACTTGGTCATGGTGAAGAAAAAAAGCAGGATGTAGACTGTTCTTCTGGAAATGGCTTCAGAGTCAAATCTCTCAATAAAATAAATAAGCATCAGCACCACACAGATACTGACAACCATTAGTCAACATTAGGCAAATAAATCCTCCCGAAAACAAACCAAATGCTCAACCCCCCCTTACCTAGCATGAATGAGAGGCACGTTTATGATCGGTTCTCCATGAAGTGGTAACCCTTCCTGCACCTGCAGCTCTGCAGCGTGCCTTTCCAGGTCCTTCGTTAGCACCTGGGCAGAACAGACAGGCAGACACAAATGTAGTATCCGTGCAACGTGGATTCAATTTCCTATTAAATTGGATTACCAGACCCACTGCTGAAATCTACAGAGCCCTCTGCTGTCCACTGACCCATCTTAAACAGTGGTTTTCTGCTTCTGAACAGTTTTAAGATGCACTTTAAAGATAATTTAAAAATCAACACATTTGTTGTGTTGTCGGTGCTTGTTTAATTAAAAAAAAATATAAAGAATGCATACAATAATCTTTAATCCTGGTCAATGTGTGGTAGTCTGACTGAAGCACGAACATCTGAGAACTTGTCTGTTAAGCAGCAGTGAATTCCTACTTAGAAGGATTAGAACAGAGCTGGGAATTCTTGAACCTGCTCACCATTCACCCACCAGCTGTGCGAGGGGTGACACAGCACACAGAACTCACAGCACATTAATAAAACAGGAATGAGAACTCCCTGTTAAGTAAGTGTTAGAACTACACTTAGTTTTAATCAACTGCTTTGATGATGAACGAACAAAATGCACTAAGACCAAAGCATTTTCTAAACAGGACTGTGTGGGCCATGCAGAAGCGGTGGAGGGGTGGAAGAGTTTGAATATTGAATAAACAGTGTATTTCTGTAGGACAGGAAAACAGAGATTTGGGTGTCATAAGACAATTACCTCTAAGCCCTACCGATTCTTTGTGAGGGTTATGCTTCTGTGTATTAAAACATCATATTTACCTGATGAATTGCCAGACCCATGCAGTGCAGTATTTTCTGAGGCATGTCCCTTAATTCAGTAGATATATTTGGTATCGATTTAGTCAATTCTTTGTCTTGTATTAGTTCCTTATAATCCACAAGAATGCTTCCTTTTCTTTCTATTTCATCCTGTGAAATGTTTTAAGTTATAAAATAGACTTAAAACACACAATGCATCCAAATCACATCATAAACATTTCATATCTATAATGGAAATTATTTTTGATGGAGAAAATACATAAAATCTCTAACATTACTATACCAACAACAGGTTGGGTGTGGGGGGTGTTGTGTTTTGCTTTTACCTTATCATAAAGCTCAATGCGTTGCATGAAAAACTTTTCAAAGGCTTGAGTCTTCTGGACAAAAGGAGACTTGTCAACATAAGCTAATTAGAAACACGTTGCATTAGTAATTAATTCAATTTCACAAAATAACACAAACAAGCAATTTCTCTTCCACTAATTTTCTGCACTGCAAAACTGAGGAAGATGATAGATCTCTACAGTATCACAGTGATGTTCTATTATAAGAACTGTTACAAAACAAAACTTTGTCTGAGATGACGTAAGACAAGCACAGAGGATCAAGAAAAGCACAGCAGAGGTACATATATTCCAGTCTTGGATAGACTGCAGGTTTTATGGGGCTAATTGAACAGGTTTAAGAAAGATAGTATTTTACGCTATTCAAGATCCCTTTCCAAGGTTTGGAGACCACAGAGATTACAGCGTGCCACAAGATTGAAACCCCTATTGTATGCATGTTTCTATATAACTAATATGAATTTCAATTGCTTTCTGTTGACCTTATTCCCTCTACTTATAAACAATTTTAGAAAAAAATGGAATAAAATACTTGCTACCTATAATTTCGGTCTAAAAATACCTTCAGAGAAATAAAGTTTCCAGCCCTTATATGGAATAAACTGGTCCAACGTTGCTTGAACTAGTCGAGATCTTGCTGTGAAAAAAAGCAATTAAAATGGAGATTAAAAAAATATGAATACTGAAACCTTGCAAGTTTTATTCTCAGTGATTCTTTTGACCACCAGCGAGTCAAAAGAATGCGGTTAAAAAGCTACGTAAGTGCTCTATATAAACTTGTGACAGGACTTTGATTTAACTTTAGCTAAACTCCTCAAATTAAAACTTTATTGGGCCTTTTGCACCTGCACTAGATGTAGAAACATTTAACCAAAACTTACATCAAAGAAATGGAAATGCTGAAGGATTAGCATCTCGAGAGCTTACTGAAAGTAAACAAGGCCCATGGGAAGAGTGTACTCCCTGTCTCTGATGTAAGTATAGGATGACAAAATAAACAGTCTTTGGAATTAAGTCTAAATAAGAGCGTGTCCCAGAGGAGCCTTGGGAGATTATAATATCAAACCACATATCCTCTTATAAATAATGAGGGTGCTAATTAAGATCTCCCCAAATGTTTAAAGCATTAACTCAAACCCACATGTATGATGAGGGATGGTAAAGGAACTGTAGCTCACCCATCAGTTGTATCATATCATTATAAATGTTGGACAGTCAGAAGAGTGTGCTGTACTGGCTGTTGTTAAACGCCCAGCACCCAATTCTGCAGAATTGGAATAAAGACAAACATCTCGACTCAGTGTGTTGGCTCTGTGCACCGAATGAAGAACCTTTATTTAGGAACAACACCTGGGAGACAAACAGCAGCGATTGCCTAGCTTTAAAAAAAAAATTAAAATTAATTAATTAAGGCTTCGGGAAACAGGGAGCTGGCTCACCAGGTTCAGGCATTTTCTTGCACTGTATCTTCTGTTCTGCACTTCGCCATCCGCCTCGCCATCGGCCCCGCCAGCTCTGAGGGCCTCTTCCCCGGGCACATCCCCGCCCGCCTCTCAGGTCCCTGCTCATCTCTCTTCAGTGAGGCGGCAACAAACGGAGACAAAAACCCCAATTTTTAAATTTTTTTAATTAAATTAAAATTAAATCCGGGTTATTGGCTTGAGGAGGTGGGAGGGACAGGCCTTGAGGAGAGAGACAAGCTCCTCTCAGCCTTCCATTTTGCCGCCGACCCTTCACTTCCGGGCGCTACAGCCAATCACGAGGGAGTCGCCATGGAGAAGGAGGCGGGCCCTTTTGTTCCTATTGGCCGACTCTCCCGCCCCCCGGCCGCCTCGCCATTGGCGGGCGAGCGACGCATGCGACGCATGCGGGGCGTGCCGGCGTCGCCCGCGCGCTGCTCCCTCTCCCGGTAGCGGAGGCCGCCATGGAGGCCGGGCCGAGGCCGGGTCCGCGCATTTGTGAGGGGGATTGCGCCGTCCTGAAGCGGGACGATGTCTTCAAAGCGGTGCTTGTGCTACGGCGGAGGTGAGGGGCTTGTCCATCCCGCTTGTCGTCCTTCCCCACCCCCTCCTTTCTCCCTCCAGGTTTCGGGAGAAACACCGGCCTCGCTAGGCCGCTGTGGCGGGCGGGCTGAGAGGCTTTTATGATGCCTGAGTTGCTATGACGGGGGGAAAAAAAAAAACAAACCAAGAAAAACCCAAACGCGGGAGGTCGCCTGTGGTGTTCGTAAATATTTGAAAGGCATTTAAGATGATTTTGTGTTGTCGTTGCCCAGTTGGTGCAGGTTGAAGAGGAGAAAAGGTGCAGCAGCCTAAAAAGTGTGTCTTCATCATACTTACAGAATGGTTAGTGTTGGAAGAGGCCTTAAAGACCATCCAGTGCCACCCCCTGCCCTGGGCAGGAACACCTCCCACCAGCCCAGGTTGCTCCAAGCCCCCTCCAACCTGCCCTTGAACCCCTCCAGGGATGGGGCAGCCACAGCTTCTCAGGGCAACCTGGGCCAGGCTCTCACCACCCTCACCCCAAACAAGTTCTTCCCTACATCTCAGCTCCATCTCCCCTCTTTCAGTGTCAAACCCTTCCCTGTCGTCCTAGGGCTCCCCTCACTGATCCAGAGTCCCTCCCCATCTCTCCTGGAGCCCCTTGAGGGACTGGAAGGGGCTCTGAGGCCTCCCTGGAGCTTTCTCTTCTCCAGGCTGAACCCCCTCAACTCACTCAACCTGTCTTATCTCGCTGTGGTGTGTAGCTTCTGCAAGATGTGGCGTTGTCATGTTAATAATAGGGATTGGCTTCATTGTTCTCTTTGTTTTAGACTGTAGGAACGTGCTAGCTGTCAGTTCTGGACAGTTACTGCTTTAGAGAGGGTGCTATGAAAGGTCTCCTGTTTCTTTTCCCTGAGCCAACTGGCATAGCAAGAAGCACCTGCAGCCCAGCAGGACATCCTGTAATCGGTGGACGCAGCCTGGGCTCTTCCCCTTGCAGCAGACGGTTTTATAGACCAATGTGTACAAGTCAGTATTGAATAATGTGGCCAGATATCTGATTCGGTAGCGTGGAGATTTAAAGGTACTATGCTTGAACAAGACTGGTTTGAAAATGGCATAGCTCAGACCTAGGAGTTTGGGAGTAGTGGTCATTGACAGGCTTAATGTTTGCTTGTAGAATCTAGCAGGGAAATCAGGTAGTTACTCTGTTAGCCTGTGGAGCACTGTGAGGAGCTCTTCGTTAGCTCCCTCTTCAGTTTTTGTTTAAAACCCCTACCATAAAAGAAGGAGTGAAAAGTCAGATTAAATATTGTTATGGGAAATTAAATAACTTTTGCATTCATTTTTCCTTTTCTGTAATCTGATGAGGGTAAGGATACTTCAAGAACATGTGGCAATAGCCGTGGTTGGATATTCTGTTTAGAATGATCATCAAAATTAATTTTGACCACATGCACATAATTTTATCTATATGCTTCTCAGTCATTTCAAGTCATTTATTAGTCTTTTAAATCCGGGTTGGCAGACTTTACACAAGCAAGTATAATGCTGTTAATTTTTATGAAGAGGGTTTGGTAATAAATATCTCTGACAACTTTTTATTTTAATGCTTTGTTTAAATTCTGGATTGTATTTGGGAATACATCAATACCATGCGTAAAATATATGCGTGAATTGCATACTTCAGTCAGTAGAAAACTGGAAGTAACAACCTTTTTGCTTAGCTTCAGAACTAGTGATGAGTATAATAAGAGCTCATATTGGTAAGTTTTGATTCCTGTGGGAGTGTGGCACAGACGAGGTCATTCGACGAGGTGGGTATTTCTCTGGTCAGCAAGGAAACCCTCTTAGGTCAGCCTGAAAGTGAAAGCTGTTGTGGGTCCTTTTCTGTGTGAAGAAGGAAAAATGCAAACCTCCCTTAGTGCAACCAAAATGAAAAGGATAGTAAAATCTTTTTTGTTTGTTTGTTTTTTATTAAACATTTCTAAAATTACATGATACTCTGTGCTACTGTCTGTTTTCTACATAGTCTTTTGAGAAATGTTATTTCAAATGAGCTCTTCAAAATACAGGTTCATGCTCATCTTTTTGCACTAACCTGCATGACCCTGCCTGGATTTAATATACTTTAAATTAATTTGATTCCTTGCTAAAAAAAAATGGTGCTATATATAATTCAAGTTTTATCTGCCATTTTAGAATTCATTTGAATTGAAAAAAAAATCTAGCTGTATGCTCGATCTAAGTTTTGTTCTTTTCCTAACCAGTTTTAGTTTGGTGGTATTTTGTGGCTAGTTTCACTTTTTATGCTTGTCCTGGTTTTCTTCAAAGGTATGGATGAAAATGTCTCATATGAAGCTATAGCTTAGTTTCAACTATTGTTTGAGACATAGTAAAAATAATGTCTTTATTATTGTTAACTTTTTTATTATTTCAGAAAAATTATTTTTGAGAAGCAGTGGTTCTATCTGGATAATGCCATCGGACATACTTATGGAACTACATTTGAAGTAACCAGTGGTGGAAACCTCCAGCCAAAGCAAGAGGTGGAAGAGACTACCACAGGTATTACAGAGGATTGACTGGTTGGAAAAACAGGTTCCAATTAATTTGCTACTTGGATGATACCAAAGATGATGGAAAAGCTTTCTATTAATCATTTGTTAACTTAATGTCACTTATATTCTTTCTGTCATAAAAGTGCATGGTTTTATCTTGATCTGCTGTTTCACTAGTCCTGTAACAAATAAGCTTTTTAATACGGGAGAAAATTTGAACCTTAGTTTGGGTGAATATATATACTAAGGTATATTTTACATACTGTATTTCATTAATTGCTTAGGCAATACGTTACAAGGCCGTGAAGCATGTGGGTTTAATCCTGACAAGTCTGCTTTCTGTGAAACTAAAATCATATGTTTCTCCAACTTAAAGATATTTAGAACTAGATTTTACAAATCTATATCCTTTTCCTTTAGAAACAAAAGAAGCAGGTACAGATAATCGTAACATAGTTGACGATGGAAAGTCTCAAAAACTGACTCATGATGACATAAAGGCTTTGAAGGACAAGGGTATTAAAGGACAGGTAAAAATAAGGTTTTGGTGTCATTTCTGTGCTACCTTGATGGTTATATGGATTATGAAATAGGCTATTCTTTTTATTGGTGCATAGACTTCAGTGCTTTTTCTTTTGTTCTTCTGCCCAAGTCATGTTTTTTCCTAAAGATCTGTTTTCAGAGAAAACTTCATGTAAGGTTGGCAACTTTGTCAATAGAGAGTAAAGTATAAATTTTTACCCCCTCAGAAGTTGTAACAGACAAAAAGAAATATTAAAACTGTTACGGAAGTAAACTCGTGTAACCACCTTTCAGTTTTGTTTGTTTATAACATTTAAAATATTATTTCTATATTACATGTATTAAAATCATGCAATAATCGAACTGCCAAAGATGTAGGAAAGGATTATGGATAAATACTGTTGTATTAACAAGTAACACTAACAACTGTACTATGGGTGTGCCTCTAGGTGATACCTCCAAATACATGTGAGGCCTGTGTTTTATCTGCACCTCAAAAGCTAAGAATATTCTCAAGAGACAAGTTCTGTTCTGACAGAAAAGGGATTTGGATTTTGTAAAAAAAACCAAAAACAAACAAAAAAAAACCCCAAACAAACAATAAACCAAAAAAAAACCCAACCAACCAACCAAAAAAGATGTGAAGCCATCTTAAATGTTAATAAACCATTGCAGCCCGTTCTGTTCTGCACATGTTACCAGGCAAAATTCTCTCTCATCTTTGGTTTATTCTTTCTAATAAAAATAAGAAATTGCTCATGCTTACATCAAGTTCATCTCTTTTGCCTGCTTAATCATGGGTGGGTCCAAGGAGTTTAGGATGGTATTTCTTCTGTTTCCATGGTTGTGCTGCTTGTGGCGCTGTCTCTTTGAGAAGAATGTACTAATTGGTCTGATAGCTTTGACATTTTCTGTTTGTTCTCATTATCCGTGGCAGAAGATCACTCTGGCTTTCTTGTATGTCCTCAGCATGTCTGTGCCCTGCATCTACCATACTGTTATTTTAGGTTATTAAAATATCCTACTTTGTTAACTCTGGCTTCTGAACTGTAGCTGAACATTAATTTTAAACTGTGCTGTGTTAGCAGCAATAGGTATTATTCTTCCGTAAATGTAAAATTTGAATTCATATTTGTGAATGGCATGTCTTTGGGATGCAGGCTCCCTTTAGAGATGATTGTTATTGGAAATAAACCCACCTCAGTGTTAATGGGGTTTGATTTCCCATCACTTCCCAAATCCTTCCCAGGTTAGGATGCAGACATGAAATGGTGTGTACTCCCAGGGCACTGCAGAGTGCATTTTTAGTATTTGAAGGACTTTTAGAATTAACAGCGTGAAAAATACCAATAGACATTGAGAAGTACTTGCACCACTGTGTTTTGGAGCAGACTCTTAAAGCCCACATTGAAAATACTCCTGTTGTCATTCCTCACCACCACCCTCTCCAAACTCCTGTGAGGAAAGGTTATACTATTGCTCTTCATACATAAGTTTTTTTTCATAGAAACTTAAAATTTTAGCAGTTAAACTACCTTGATCACATCCGAAATAGCACCTTGCAGCATTTGTTCTTGTATTGCAGGCCTGGAGACAAACCCTGAGCAATGAGAGCTATTTGCTGTTGGAGGTCTTAATGATCCCTCCGGCTGGAACCTGAAAGTTTGAGGAAGAAGAGTTGAATTGGCAAAGGGAAGAGATTAGAAAAAGGAGGCCAGGAAAGAAAAACTGGAGTTCTGGGAAAACCTGGGAGGTAGAGAGAGAACTCATGGGGAGTGTTGCAGAAAATAGTACATACTACAGAGTTTTGACGTTGTGCAAGGAGCTGGTGCAGGAGTCTAGCACAATTTGGGAGGCAGATGAAATTAGGTGGGGTTAGGGAGGTGTCTGATAAGTAGCCAGAGTATAAGAGAAGAAATAGCACAAGATGGAAATAAAATACCCTCAGAAATAGAGATGCTAAAGTTAGACAAGAGACCCAAGGAGGGAGTTGGGTTCAAGTAAATAATTGCATGTGACATCAGGGTCCTTGTTCTGGTTTGGTTTTGTAAAATATTTTTGCCTGTAGAGCTTCCCAGGGTACTGCCATGCCTTCCAGTTCCTATGGGGAGCGTTAGACTGACAGGCTACATGTTGGTTGTTCCATAATAACAACAACATAACTCTGCTTCATTCTAAATACAGGACAATTAAAAGTAGCTAATCACTTGGAGAAAGCAGGGTAGTCTCGTTCGCGGTCAGCGTGGGATAAGAACACATAGGGAGTGAGGCTTCACAGGAAGGGATGAAGGGATGGCTTGCTGATGCTGAAATGAACAATCCTGCTTTTTCTTCGTTTCTGGCCACAAGGGTCTGCCCTCTCTCATGAGTTAGTTCTGGCACCCACCAGACTCCTTCCCCACGAAATACCCCATTTTCAGGATAAGCATTTTATCGTCTTCATGCTGACATTATGAAGTAAAAAAACCACCTAGAGGCAAAAGTATATGATTAAATTCCTGCACATAGTCAGGGTAGTGCCTCACTTCTCATGTTGTTTAGTAGACGTTGACTTTGCCTTTAATGGCAGTAGAAGTTAATGGTATACATGCTTCTACTGGAAAGAAATATTTTCAGTGTTTGCTTAAAGAAATACTATGTATGAAATGAATCAGAAAAAAAATACCAGCTATAATGAAAATAAATTGTCTTTTCCAAGGAAATAGTTCAACAGTTAATAGAGAACAGTACGACATTCAGAGACAAAACAGAATTTGCTCAAGATAAATACATAAAGAAGAAGAAAAAAAAGTAAGTGAATTTTAAAATGTGGAAAATACTTAGTAGTTCCCTAATTTGTTGAGCTTGAAATAAGGCTATTACTATGTGTGTCTTACAGATATGAGGCAGTTATTACAATTGTGAAACCATCCACTCGCATTCTGTCAACAATGTATTATGCAAGAGAACCTGGAAAAATTAAGTAAGTTTTCATTCTGTTTCTTTTTTCAAATTATAACAAAGGTGTTTCAATAATTTGCGAGCTACCTGTATTATACCAGAGTACATAATACTCACCACATTTCTTCTTTTTTTCCTGATAATGGAAAGATTTTAAATTAATGAAAAAATAATGTGATCTAGAAGGTGAATCAATATGATCTTGCAGTGAAGAGAAAGCTCTGACCGTACAGCAGCAGCTTTTGCCACTTCCCTGCCACCACTGCCTTGCTAATTACCGGTGTAGACAGAGGCTCTTTGTGTTTTCAGAGATTTTGGTCAGTGGCTTCGTCTCTGGTTTCCGGTTCAGTAATGAAAACAACAAGCCACCTACCAGAAGCAGACATTTTTGTCTTTAATGTGTTAGGGATTCAAAGTCGTGTTCAATCACAAGTCTCCAGAATTTAAAAGCCTGTGGTTAACACTGACGGGCGGGAGCAGGAGAGCAGTGATGACAGAGATAAAGCCGTGTTTGATTTTCACTTACCTAAATTAAATGGTGCGTCATTACAGACATTGTTTAAGAAGGACTGATTTATTGTTTTTAAAGTAGTAAAAGTAGATCTAAGATGCTGAGACTTAAAAAACCTCAAACTTATGTTATTTAAGGCTTCTCAAGCTTTTTTCCTTCTCTTCCCCCCATCTCCTTCACTTGACTGTATTTATCTATTAAGATTAGTTGTCGTTTCCTTGGCCATCCCTGAGTCTTGTCAGTGCAGGCGCTGCAATGCCGAGGGTTAGATGTTGTTTGGGTGGTGCCTGCTACTGAAAATCACTGAGGATACATTCCTGGATGAGGAAATGCATTCAAATACCATTTGAATGGTTCTTTACAAAACTGAGAACAACACAAATTTGAAAAGAAGTTTAGAAAATATTACGTCTGGCTGGCATAGTGTGAGATGTGCGCTTCGTTATAAGCAACCTACTTCATATTCTGATTTTGCTATTTTCTTTGTGAAACTAATTTGCAGTAATTCTAACTCTAAGAAAACTAAATTGGATGTTTCCTAAAACCCTCTGTCTTCCAGCCACTTGCGATATGACACCCTGGCTCAGATGCTGACTCTAGGAAACATCCGTGCTGGCAACAAGATGATTGTAATGGAAACGTGCGCAGGCCTCGTGCTGGGGGCGGTGATGGAGCGGATGGGAGGTCAGTAGGGTGGCAGCTTTTGGTTCATGCTTACTAGAAACTTAAGAAATAAACATCTCTGTGAGATTTCCAAAAGGTAGTAATTAAAAAAAAAACTTTCTCAGTTTTTAAAAGGTACTTTTACTGTCTCCAGTATTCGAAAAGATGCAACTTTCTCCAATGGAAATACAAGTATTTTGCATGTTTCAGTTCGATTTATTTTCCACTATTTAAAAAAAAAATATAGGAAATTTAAAGTTGCTATCACTGTCTGTTGATCTGGTTTAGTTTCAGTCTCAGTATAAGGACACTGTGTTCAGAAGAGGCTGTAAGGAGCCCATGTGCAGCTTCTTCCCAGGCACTTAGGAAGTCCAGGAAATAAATGGCAGAAAACACTGGAATTCGGACAGCCCGCAGCACTGAAAATGTCATTCCTTGTGGTCACTGCACCAAAGATTTAACCTCTGCAAAACATGTATTTTAAAAGTAGTATATTATGCTTTCTTGAGAAGTTTGACTTGGTTTTTATTTCTCAAGCTCAGTTAATTTGTTTCATTGTAAATCCTTCAAAGACACTAAACAGAGATGATGACAATTCTATTCCCGAAGCCTGGAAAGGTGGGAAGTGTGAGACAGTGTTGTGCAGCCAGATGTGCTGTCTGGTGGCTGAGAAGCACACAGGCAGTTATACTATAAATTGTTCTTGTTTCAGCAATTTTTGGCCGTAGGGATACTCTCTGAAGTGAATTAAATAAGATGCAATTTCAATATATCTATTGAAAAGTTCTTTTTAGTATGTTTAAACGTCTGACATCTCTTCCTTTAGACTCTGGATATTGTAGAAATTCTTTGCATATTAATGCTGTTTATATTAGCTTTCACTTTTTTTTCAAAACCACTCCATGGTTATAAGTAACAAATACTGTAGAAAATTGACATTTTAATTCTTATTTTAATTAGCTTTTCTAACAATTTGTCACTGCTTACATGTTCTGTGCTAATCCTAAATACATGTTTAATACATGAATAACCTTTGAGTTACCTTGTCCTTCTGAGTTGCAGTAACTGTTGTCCTTCCCATAAAGATTTTCTACCTTGAGGCATACCTTAGCAGCCTGTTAAATTTGATTAAGGTTAGAGTAAGAGCAGGCAATTTACTTACCTATTCTTAAATGTCTGCTTTGTTGGTCCCAGAAATCCTGGCTTTCCAATGTGTTTTTGATTTTTTTGCTCTCCTAGGCTATGGATCCATTATTCAGATGTATCCAGGAGGGGGACCCGTTAGAGCTGCTACCAGTTGTTTTGGATTTCCTAAACCTTTTTTCGATAATCTTCATGAATTTCCTCTCAGCAAAGTGGATAGTCTCCTCTCGGGCACGTTTTCTACAGAGACTCTGCCTTCTGAACCTGAAGAGAACACGCTGGTGGAAGAAGAAAGCAATGGACTGACTGATGAGAAGCAGATTTCACTTCAGGAAACAGAAGAGGAATCCACTACTGAAACAGCCATGGAGATCAACCAAACAGAAGAGCAAGACACAATGGACATGAATACTGAGGATGGAGAATTTAAAGAGAACAAAGAAAAAGAAAGTAAAGACAATGTAAGAATATTTATTGTGGCTATTCAAGTTTTACAATGTCTATATACTTAAAATTCTGCCATCTGCATCACGCTGAAATAAAGCTTATTCAGGTGTTAAAGCTGAACTCTGGAAGTTGTCTTTTGTCTTCCATTAAACCATCTAAGATACAAAAAATAATAATTCAGTCCATGCAATAGTGATCCAATATATAATTACCAATTAAAGTACAAACTGTTTGTTTTGTTGTTCAAAGGTTCGGGAAAAGCAAAGAAAACAATGGGAGAGAAGGAGAAAGCTAATAGAAACTGCTGCTTTGTTGACAGAGAAGAATGCTGATGGGTAAGTTTGTTTGGAGTCAGAAAGCTCTTCTGTTTTAAAACGTATCTACAGAAACTAATTCTCTTCAAAACATTTGTTTTTAAAATACCCCAGGTTTTTTCTTAATATTTAAAAGCGAGCAGTTAACCCAGGGGTGTCTTTAGTCTTGTTTGGTTCTTAACGTTTTGAGATTTTTTCTGTTATTTAAATTAATTTAATGATCTAAAAGTCATGGTTTCCTGACTAGCTATAAGTAAACATTAAAAAAAAAAATTCTATCCAAAGAGAAACAGAATCCAGGTAGAATTTAATACAGAATGACTGCTGATAAAAATCACAGGATTCCAATTAGCGAAGTAGGAGCTGAGGTTTTAAGTTTATTACATTGGAGTTAAGTTTGTTGGTTTGGTTTGTTTTCAGAAACTCGTTTCTTTTTTATGCAGGAAGAAACACATAACTTCATTTTACCTGCTTCACCCAGGCTTGATTGTTCACAAGGAACAATTTAACATGAAGATTTAATACCAGCCGTTTAAAACAAATACAATAAACATATTCCTAGAAATTCAGCCCCACAGTAGTGTAAGAGCACTTGGTGGCTCTGACTTTTTCATGATGTTCTTAGCAAATGCTGAAATGTTTTGAATTATTCAAGTAACATTGATTTAGTTAATTCAATAACATTCATATTCATTTTGTCCTCCTAAGAATATTGGCTCCCTGGGAATAAAGCTGATCTGCTGGGATGAATTTTAATACACATTTATTGATTGTATTTAAATGCCTGTATATAATTTTTGGTTTTATTATTATTATGAAATGTTTTACCTCACGCTCATTCATATTTTAGTATATTTAAATGGTAGAAATTTAAAGTGCAAAGATGCAGAAACAGGTCATTCTGTGTTCTCTGAAGCGATAAAGCTGTAAGGGAGGTTTGTGGAAGTTCTGCCCATCCGTGTGGCAGCAGCAGCACCACTGGAGATGCCTCTGGGTGGCCGTATGGCAGGTCAGGCCTGCACCCATCGTTATAATGAATGTCTGTGCATGGTCTGGCAAAGTGAAAATTAATATTTGACTTGATTCTTCCTGTGGTGTAGAACAGCGTGTTTGGCTGTTGGTGAAGTTTGAGTTCGAGGAAGCCCATTTAGGATTTCTCTCTCATTCGTTTGTTTTGAGTCACTCATCAACTCCTTTTGTCCTTTGTAACGCATGAAATCTGTAACAAATTATGAGTGAGTTCTTGCTCCAGGAAGTCTTCAGCACGATGGGGAGGAAGAGAAGTCCATGGTTGCCTGAAGGCCCTGTCCCAGATGGCTCAGTCAGGATCACCTTTCTTTAGCCATCAGCCTTTTAGAGCCCACTGTTTTGTTTGGATCAAGAACCACAGGGTACACACACTGCTAAGCCAGGAAAATCTGGCCTGGAATAAAGAAATGCTTCAAACTAACAAAACCTTGGCCCGTGAGCAGAACCAGGGCAGGAAATTAGGGATTGGGTTTGTTTTGCAAGAGAGAAACAGGGAAAGGGTAGGTAGAAGCTGGTTGACGGTGGTGGTGGGGAGAAAGATTGGGACTTGCTGTCTGAATTTTAAAAAATGGTCATTAGGTAAAGATGGCCACCGACTTCAGAATTACTTCTTGAGGTGCTGAATTTTACAATATTTACTACTTAATGTAGAAGATAAAATTTTAGTAATGTTTGTCTTCTGTGCTGTTATGTGGTAAGCCAGTCCTTCCGCTAGACCTGCTCAGTTCCATTTATGAGAGCTGAAGTTTGTCACAGGTCCTCGAGGGGGAGGAAAGCATGGCATTTGGTATTGTTCCAAAGAAGACTTTTTTTAAGATAGACTATTAAATTTTTCTGATACGGTGAAAGCAGAAATCGGTTTATAGACGCTCTGTGTGTTCAGAATTAGACTCCACACCCTCTCTCTACCCTTCCTCTCCTGCATCCTCCTCCTCCTCCTCCTCCTCCCCTCTCCCCTGTCACACTGATTGCGCGGCTGGCCGGGCTGCCTGCTGACAGCAGTATGTGCTGCCATATGAGGGGACAGGGTTTGATTTTTGGCAGCCTCTGCCATCTCCTGCTTCCCTTCCTGTTGACTGGCAGAGCTCCTGGCACCCCACGCCTCCTGAGGCACGCTCTGGGGTCTTGTTTTCTTTATGGTCCACTTGGTTAATTACTGAGCACGCATTTCTTTTTTTGAAGTTTGGAATGAGGGTTAAATAAGGCCGTGGCCAACAGAGAACCGAAATGGAAACAATTGTAAAGGAATTGTCTCACCTCTTTATCTCTAGAGCGTTTAGAAAATTGAACATCCATTTTTACCTCCCTTTTGTTAGGGAAGTTTGACAGCATCTCCAGTGCTATACAGTCCCCTGGAGAGCAAATCTTAGTTAATTGATGGGTCACTAGAGAAGTAGATTAATTAGTGCATTCTTTCTGCACAAGTACAACTTATTAACTCATTGAATCTTACCTATTTCTTGCAGTATAGTTTAACAGTGCTTTTTTTCTTATTAAAAACTCTAGATACCTATAGACAATCTTAAGCATCTGTAAATATGAGTGACAATGTGATATTAAAATGAGGATGAAGAATGAAACATGAAGCCTTTAAGTTAGCAAAGACATTTCTTTTTAAAAGGTTTTTAGTTGTCCCCACTAAGCGATTGTTTCCTCTTTAAATAATGACTTCTTAATAGAAAAATGTATTTTATGAAGATTACCCAGTTCAAAGAATCATGACTGAGGTTACAGCCCAAGCAGCAGTTAGCAGTTACAAAATTGAAATATTTGGACAATGGTCTTAGGGCAGAGAAAGCAGCATGCAAATTTTGGGGTGGTAAGAATGATTGTGGAGCTCACCACAGCTGCAGTGAGTGCTTCTGCAGGGCCTTTAATACACTGCACTTGAGGGAACAAGTGCTTTATCCTCTTAATTATGCAAGCAGGAAATCATGATTTGTTTTTCTATTTGGGGAGTTGTTAGAGCCGGGACAACATGCTGATTAGCAACAGTTAAGCTATAATTGATCGCTGTGCTAAGTAGGAGAAATTATCACTTGATGAATAGGTTTTAGAAGCAGAAAACTAATGCGTGTGAAATTTGTTTTGCAGCTTAATTGTAGCCAGCAAGTTTCACCCCACTCCATTACTGCTTTCTTTACTGGAATTTGTTGCTCCTTCCAGGCCTTTTGTTGTCTACTGCCAGTATAAAGAGGTAAATCGAGTGTGTTATTTTAGCTGTTATAGTTCAAGTTTGAGACTATTCTGCTGTATAACCTACTGTTTGGGTTTTTTAAGCCATTATTAGACTGTTACACGAAGCTGAGGGAAAGAGGCGGTGTCATTAACCTAAAGCTGTCGGAAACCTGGCTACGGAACTACCAGGTAAGGATTGCAGTAAGTGGCTGCCAAACAGCATGAACACTGGGGCTCAAAACTCTCCAAAAACAGGGGCTTTGGACTGGCTGACACTCTGCATAAGCTCATGCATTGGTTTTACCTGAGAGCAAGTGGGAAAATACTCCAAGAGGTTTAATGCTTCATTGCAAGAACTGCAAATGGAAATACTTCTTTTGTTTCTTACAAAGCATTTCATTTAAACGTTTGCTGAAGTATCTGTAGCAGGCTGAGAGCTGGGAGAGTTGCTGTGCTGTAGTGGCTGGTCTGAGGTGAGGGACCATCTCATGTCGTGTAAGAGAGATGTAGCAAAATATTACAAGTGTTTATTCGGTTCTGGCTGGTTTGAGAGCTGAAAAAAAATACGTAATGTTAAGAATTGTGGTGACTTACAAAGTCAGAGTCTTCAAAGAACACATTTCCTGGAACTAAAGTAACAAGAAGTTTCCATTCACTTCCGGGAACTGAACAACGAGAAGATGAGAAGGGAAAGCATCTCCATGGCAATAAATGTCAGTTCAACTAACTTGGTTTGAACAGGGACTAACTTGGTTTGAACAGGGACTAACTTGGTTTCAACAAGGACTAACTTGGTTTGAACAAGGTGTTTGCAAACAGGGAGTACCCTCTCAGCTAGGGGGAAGCAGAAGCACATCTTCTGAGCAGCTCAGCACCTCTGCAGAGGGGTGACTTAACTGGGTGGTCACAATTACTGACTGTTGATGAGACCATCAAATTGGGAATGATGAGGAGATGGATCAAAGATGTTCCCATGGGTTGGGCTTGGCAAGGGTTGCTGTGGGGAGGTGCAGGCAGGGTCAAAACTGGGCACAGGTCAGTGGCTCAGACCATCAGGAGGAAGCGTAACTGAGGAGAAAACCTTGGCAGAAGAGTGTGATGGAGCTGAAGGCCATGGGTCAGTGCTGTGTCTTACCCTGAGAGTAGCTAACAAAGATCTTGGTGACGGAATGGAAATGACCGATGACTGACTGCTGTTTCCTTAGACCAGCTGTGGTTTCTGGCAGAGTACACCAGCACTGAATATGTTCCTGAGATTTTCATGTAACCTTGGCTTTATACTTCTGGAAATGCCACAAAGAAGTACACAAGACTACAGGCTGCTGCCTCACTGAGTATTTCTGTACCTGGTTTCCAGAATGCAGATACTTAGCTCTTTAAAGATAAATACACTTTCCAAATGGCTGTTTGTTGTGGTGGCTGGAAAAAAAGGTCACATCTTATACTATAAGCTTAAATTACGCAATTTGATGTCCTTGTATAGAATGAGTTTTTACAGATGCTTGGTTTTTTTATTTGTTTGGGTTTTGTCTTTTTAAAGGTCTTACCAGATCGAAGCCATCCCAAACTGACGATGAGCGGTGGCGGAGGGTACCTTCTGTCCGGTATAACCGTTGTCCTGGATGAGGGCAAATCTGATTCCAGTCACTTAGAAGCACTGAAGATGGAAGAGCCATCCTCTAAAAGATGCAAAGTTCAAGACCTTCACTGTTAACACTTGAAGAATTGATTTGGTTTTTAGATCTCAGGAGCCTCACTGTTGGTAAAAAAGCGATATGCTTTCTGTGCTGTCGGCGGCGCAGCGACGGTGCCTGTCGTACAGCCCTCAGCAGAGAGCAGCAGAGCTGCTTCCCATCATCACAACGAGGAGCAAAACCCTTGGAAGCAAACATCACACCGAAAACACAGTCACTTCAGAAGGAAGAGAAGATCAAGAGAAGATGAGGCATCAGAGAAGGTGTTCTGTTTGCTGCCACAACTGGGTGTGATGAAGTAGGGTTTTTTAATTTGTTTTTTTTTAAAAGGTTGAGTCTGAATCAACACATCTCACTCGGCTTCCCCTTTTCCCTGAACAGCCTCAGGGAACAGCATTCTGCGTCGTGGTCTGTGCCCTCTTTGGGCACGGACCCCGGCTGCTTTCAGTACTTTAAGGAAGCAGAGTTAATATCAAAAATAATACCCTTTTTTTTTTTTTCCAAAGGAACAATAAAAAGAGAATACTAATACCAAAACTTGACAGCATGACCCCGTGTTTTCCTGAAATAAATACAGAAGAGGAAGTGCATGTGCGTAAATTAAAAAAAAAACAAATATCTAAACAGAATGTCTCTATTAGTATTGCCTGTCATTTTCCTGAGAGTTGTTATATGTTTTTATTTTAAAATACGGCTATTTTGAAACCCGCTCTATGTACATATATTTATTCTACTGTTTTATCTCTCATGATGTGTAGCTTTTTTTATTGATTTTTTTAACTTTGCATTTGCCTCATCGATTAAATGGCAGGATGTTTTTCCTAATGAGATTTATTTTGGTTTTCTTACTTTCCCCTCCATTTGGAAATGAAGAGGTCCAGCAGGGGCTTCAGGAGGAGAATACCCTCCCTCACTGCGCCCCATGGAACCCCCAGTGGGAGCTTTCGGCCCAGATGGGAGCTCTTGGAGTCAGCACATTCCCTCATCACTGGGAATCTGGAGCTTTCAGACTTTGATAAAAAAAAAGTTCTAGTCTTACCCACCCCAAAAATGGTGATTTCCAACTCCTTCCTGGTGCTGGAAAAGTCTGGTGAAACCATGGTCCTGCTGAAGTCAACGCTCTGTCACCTACTTTGAGCCAGGATACAACCTTTGCGCACCTTGACCAAACAAGCTGAACCATCTTTGTGGTCTCACCACCATCCCCGGGCAGAGACAGACAGAATTCAGGGAGCGGTAGCTCAGTGCCCATTTCCTAGTGCCTTGCAGTTAATTGGAGAGTGTGTTTGTGTTTTAACGAGCGGGTGGATGAACCGGGTTAAGCTGAGATGACAGATACTGCACATTTACTGATAAGGTGGCTCAGCTCTGTGTGGCCTCTCTCCTCCACGCAGGGTGTGATACAGGCATCTGAAGACACTGCCACAGCAGAAAGGCTGTAAAAAAAGCACCTTTTGATAAGTTAAATTAAATTGAACCCGAAGTATATGTTCCAGTAGAGGGACATAAAGATGCTCCAGGGGCTGGAGCCCCTCTGCTGGGAGGGGGGGCTGAGAGAGTTGGGGGGGTTCAGCCTGGAGAAGAGAAGGATCCGGGGAGACCTTGGAGCCCCTTCCAGTCCCTCAAGGGGCTCCAGGAAAGATGGGGAGGGACTCTGGATCAGGGAAGGGGAAGGAGCTGAGATGTGGGGAAGAACTTGTTTGGTGTGAGGGTGGTGTGAGCCTGGCCCAGGTTGCCCAGAGAAGCTGTGGCTGCCCCATCCCTGGAGGGGCTCAAGGCCAGGTTGGAGGGGGCTTGGAGCAACCTGGTCTGGTGGGAGGTGTCCCTGCCCAGACTGGATAGTCTTTAAGGTCCCTTCCAACCCAAACCATTCTGTGATTCGATTAAATTAATTAGCATTCCTTCTTACTTCTCGTGCTTTTGCTAACTGGCAAATAGAAGGCACGTAAGGAGGGGCCTTAGGACTTTTAAGAAATACCGGTGAACTCCAAGTCAACGTTTTGTAGCCCATCTCTGCCTCTGATAGAGCTTGCCTTGAAATAACCCCATCAGTCAAACAAGCAAGGAGAAAGTTTGGTCCAAGATCAATGGTTTTTATTATTTCAAACTCAGACAGATATATTTCTGAAGAACACTAACACAAGTATTTTCCACAAGCATATTAAAAATATCTGCCTCGCATGAAAGGTTATAATACTAAAATTCATGCTATTCAGAATCCCAATAGCATAATAGCAAATGAAAGAGGTTTTCAGCTGTATAAATCACTACGCTATAGTGGACGGTAAGTAGGATTTCCTGGTTTTAGGGCAAACAACAATCCGGTGGCAGTGAATTTACCACGAAACGCAGGTGTTGGGGGTACAGCTACACCCGGCCCTGAAACGCCGACGCAGGTGGTCGTCAGCCCCTCCTGTTGTCATTGAACTTCTCAGCTATCTTCTGCAGCTCCAAATCCATGGCCGCCAGGTTCTCCAGTTCCTTCTCCTGCGGAAACGTAAAGAGAGTTTTACACATCAGGTAACGTGGGCAGAGGTTTTGTTCCACGAAAACGAGAGACAAAAGACCTTTTGGGAAGCAGACCCCTCATGCCCCTTACTGCTCCTGGGGCAGACCTCACAGCAGCGCAGCACACGCTTGGGAGATCCGTGCAATTTCCTGCTTTTAAACCAAACTAGGGCTGGGGAAATTGTCAAAATCCTCAAAACTGAGAGCTGGCCCCAATTACAGCTTCATGTTTTTCGCTCTAAAGCGCCATGGTCTAGTGGTGACCTCCTGCCACCTCGCAGCCACCGCCCCCAACAGTCCCTCCTGTCCAGGTGATGGTCCCTTGGGAGGCTACAACCTCATGGTGGCGGTTCTCCAGGCTCATGACACAGCCAGCAGAGCGTGCAGCAAGAGAAACATCTCCACCTTACCAGATGTTAGGGATGGGGGGGGAAAAATTGTGCAACCATTCTTGTTTACGATGATGACTTGCTAATGCCGATTAACCTCTCTATAAATGAGGATTGAACCTCCAGTGGTCCCAGCCCAGTGCTCCAGGTAGAGCGATGGGCAGGAGGAACACGCAGCTGATGGGTGTAGACCCAGTTTTCCTGGACACCAAAGCAGGACAAGAAGCCCAATGAGAAAAGGACTCACGTACATGGGAACTACAGGGGGGAGTGGGGGTTACAAGCACAAGCCAGGTCCTGCTCCACCATCACAGCCAGGAAGTCAAGTCAAGGTGTAGCTGATTTTCACCCTAAATGCCCAGCTGACCTCTCAGCTGCACATTTCAAACAGCCCGAGTGACCCGGTGGTGCTGGTTAATTACCCCTCTTTAGCTTTGTTTTCTTTGTCTGCCAGACCCTAGAAGGAGAGTTTAGAGCCCACGGGAGGAAAATCTGCTTTCTCTTCCTCTCTTGCAGCGGACAAAAGCTAATGAGGAGGCACATTATTCTACAGACCCTGCCCTGGGGTAGTTTCCACTGAATTCATTCAAAGAAAGCAGATTTTTAAATCGCTGAAGATCTGGCTCTCAACGTGACAATCTGGTTTGCGTTTTTTCCACACGGAGTTCCCCAGTTCCTAAGTCCATTAGGAATGGGCTGAGAAAAGGTCCAGAGAAAGGCCTGCACACCTACCTCCTCTTCCGTCAGAGGTCTCTGCCGCAGGCTTCCCCTCTCGGTCCTGACGACGTGACGTTTCCTCACCTCTTCCCCAGAATGGTACAGCTCCGGGAATTCAGCCGATTTCTTCCTATAACTCAGCAGCTGTGCCAGCTGCTCCATCTTGCTGTCCTGCCTTCTTGTGTCGTACCTGTTGGCTTTGCCAAGATTCCTCTTCTCGGTGCGTCCGTGGTTCAGAGCACTCAGGAGCTGCTTTTTCTCCCACCAGTCGTAGTCGCGATATTCAGGGAAAAGACTCTTCTGGCTCAGGGGGGACCTGCCTTCTGCTTTGCCCTCCAGAAGCTGCTCCCCTGCACCGTCCCTCTTCTCCAAGTGCCGGCTCTTCCACCAGAGCAGTGGGTAGAAGGGGCTGTAGGACGCCCTGGTTCTCTTCTCAATCTCTGCCGGGAGACGGCTTCTATACTCTTCCCTCTCCACGTATCTTCCCTCCTCTGTGTTCTCCTCTTCATTTTCCATCTGATCACTGCTGCGATGCTTCTCTTCTACTTCCTCCTCCTCTTCCTCCTCCTCCTCGCTGTTCCCAGGGTAGCGCTGCTGCTCTACACTGTCCTCATTGCCATAGTGTCTTCTGGCCTGCCCTTTGCGCTCTCGAGCGTAGGCGTTCTGTGACCCTTCATCTTCATCATCCCACAGGTGGTACCTCCCTCCAGCACGATGCTGCTTGTCCTTGCTGCCACCGCTGAGATACCTGTCCAGCTCCTCCTCACTTTCCTCTCCGAGGTACGTCCTTCCCTCGGAATGGTGCCTCCTTGCCTCCTGTGACCCGTCGTGGTGTCTCCTTTCCTCAAGCCATTTCTCATTACTTTCTTCGCTGTGGTGACGCCTCTTGTTCTCCTCTTCACTGCTCTCCTCGCTCTGCTGCCACCTTTCTCTGTACTCCTCGTTTCCCCGGTCTGCACGTCTCTTCTCCTCCACCTCTTCAGACCCACGCCTCCCATGATAGCCACTCTTCTCCTCACGCTGCTGCTCAGACTCCTCGTGATGTTTCTGATGGTGGTTCCTTTTGTCCCAGAGACGAGCCTCCTCCTCTGTGTTTGACTCCTCAGCCAGTTCCTCCTTCTCCCCACCGCGGCTCCTCTTCTCTTCAGAGGAGTCACCCATTCTGTGTGTCCCATGATAACCTTTGGCTCTGTAGGGTTGCTTTTCTTCCTCCGTTTCTTCACTCTCATCAGATTCTTCATGCTCTTGCTGATGGGAGAAATCGCGTTCCTCAGACTCATGGTGGTATTTTTCACTTCTTTCTTCCTCTGCCTCTCCCTCCTCACCTTCATGAACTCTTCTGTGAGGGCTCTGCATCCCCTCCTCCGGATGCCAGTGGCCCGTGGGGCTCTGATCCTTCCCATCAGGGAACTCCTCTGCGCTTGTGCCTCCAGAGTGGGACTTCTTGTTGAGAAGAGCACGCTCTGCCTCTTCGTCGTGACGCCTGCTCTCTTTGCTTTCTTCTTCACTCTGGTAGCTCTTCTCCTCCTCTCCTCGGATTTCCTGATAGCGTTTCTTTTCTTCCATCTGGAGTCTCTCTCCTCGAAGAGACGAGTGGTGTCCATCCTCCTCCTCTTCCTTGCTTTTAACTTCCTGGTGAGCAAGTTTCTCCTCGTCGCTTCCTTCCATGTACTTTTTAGATTCCTCTTCTGCCTGACTTTGCTCTTTCTCCACGCTCCCGGGATGATGGTTTTCAATCTCTGCCGGGTCTTTCAAGTGCCTCGCTTCAAGCTGGTTGTTCTCGCTTCTCTCTCTGTCGTTTCTCCCACCTGCAATGACAAGAGCAGCAAAATGAAGGGATGCGACTCTCCCCTGAAGCATTACTTTGGTTTCAGCAATTAACTGTCTTCCCAAAGTAGCAAGAAGATTTGGACAGAATTATTTATTTTTTTTTCATTCTGCTTTTAAAACCAGTCATTTTCTAATATTTTCCATATTTGTCTGGAAAAGCATTACCCAATTTTCATTTAATTAGGCATTTTAGAAGTTCCACTGACATTTCCAGAATAAATTTTCCTCTTTGGCTTTTTCCTTTCTTTGTGGTCACATTTTTGGTATTGAATTAAATTAGCTCTCGGTCCCATTAAAAGTCAATGGGATCTGGAGTTGTGTTCAGTTCTTTGAATGTTAAGCCTTATCCCCCAGGTAGGCTCACTCACAAAAAAAGGCAACTATTTCTTTCAAGAGATTTGAAAATATCTAGGGCTTTTAGCAAATTTTCAAAGTTCTAAATTGACTGGAGAAAGAAGGAGGAAAAAAGGAGGAGGAAAAAAGAAGGAGGAAAAAAGAAGGAGAAAAAAAGAAATCTGTTACTTTGCAATAGTTATGTTTAACAAAATTATGCTCCTTCCACTATTTCCAAAATGCTAAATGGAAGTCAGACTCTGACCACAATAATGATGTATTTCTATGAAGATATTTCCACTTCACTTGTGTCTGACCAACATCAGAAACAGATCACAAATCCTAAAAGTGTTCAGACAAGAGCCACACAGATTTTAAAACAGCTCATTATTTCTGAAAAGCTTCTCACTGTCTGATATTCTTGAAGGAGACCTGTCCAAGGGCAAAAACATGGTCCTTACCCTCTCCTTCCAGTAAGTGTTTTTTCATTTTCCAAAACATGGCAAATATATGGTTGGGTTTTTTTCCTGAAACTAACAATGCCATAAACAAAGCTCAATGCCTGATGGCATTCCACATCTCCTAGAAGTGTATTTCCAAAATTTCCATGTATTCCCAAAGCCCCAAGCCCACCCTCTTCTGATGCCCGTATCAGGGCCACGCATTGTTCTCCCAAGCAGGAGACGGGTGGGTTTCGTTATTCTTTCTTGCTGGCAGGTAAGTTCAAGAGCCTATTTATATTTTTTTTGGTTACAGAACGATAACTGGGCAGAAAAGCCAGATGTCCCATCCCTGGAGGTGTTCAAGGCCAGGATGGATGGGGCTTTGAGGAACCTGCTCTGGTGGGAGGTGTCCCTGCCCAGGGCAGGGGACCTGGAACTGGATGGTCTTCAAGGTCCCTTCCAGCTCTAACCATTCTATGATTCTATGATGATTCTATGTTCTTTCTGCAGGTTGGCATGGTGTCCAGAGTAACAAGCCATCAGGCCATCAAGCAAGTGAATGGGCTGACACCTCAGAAGGGGATGACACCTCGGAGGGGTTTGACACCTCGGAGGGGGCACTGAAGCTCCGTGCTACAGGAGCTCACCCAGAAGGAGTGCTCCCGCAGGCAGCTCTCAGCACACACGTCTCCACACCTCCCCAGTCAGTCCCACCAACTTCATTATGGTTTCTGGGCTGAGCCAAAGATTCCCTTTTCCGAGCTGGGCATGGGCCCAGCTGCCACCAGGTGCAGGAGAGATCTCTTGATTGAAGTGGTGGCTGCTTGAAGCTGCTCCCTGCCCTCTGGGATGCCAAACCCAGTGATGTTCATGGACCCCTCGGGCTAGTTCGTAGTCACACACCGAGTGCATGATCCTTTCCTGGGATTTTATGAAGGTGGCCCATCCACCTGACATAGCCAGTAGCTCTGTCAAGATACAGTGCGTGTCATGATTAAGGTGATCATCACGAGATTCCCACTGAGATGGTATTAGGACTGGCAACGGCCAGTTTGTCAGAGCCAGTTGGACAGTAGCTTATAGGGTTTTTGTCTAAGTCTAAGGCAGCACCCCTCAGATCTGCCAAACTGTGCCCAACGTGACCCTGTGGGTGAGGGCTCGAGCGGACAGGTTCAACTGTCTGACTGGTTTTCACCTTGAGATCCTATCAAGTGGTTGGTGAAGCCACTTGAGAGGAAGGAAGTAACCACAACTCCCTAAAGACCTTCTCTCAGCCCCTCCAAGTGGCTTAAGCAGAGCTCCACACGTCAGCCAAGCACCCCTGAGAGTCACCAGCTCAGGCTCCTTGAGCCACTCACACTATACAGAAGGAAAACTGGAATTTCGACACCGAAGTTTGGAGGCACCAGATTCACACGGGCTGGAGTAACAGTTCAACCAGCTCCAGCACCTGAGAGAATCCACCTAGGAAATTCCTTTCACCGGTTCAGACAATGTTGTACTTACTCTTCTTCAGGATTTCTTTGCACTCAGGGTTAATGGGGGGTGCGTTTGGCTTAGAGAGCGCGTTGGACAGCACTTCCACGATGCACCGTGTCACCTAGAAGAAACAAAATAGGAGAGAAAATTCTCATGGCAAAAATGGAAATCCTATTTCTGACCCAGCTACTGAGGAAGGTTAGTTCAGGTTTAGAGTTCAGGCTAACATCTACGAGTTTTGAGTAATCCCCAGCTCTGCCACAACTCCCCGTGCATTTGGGCAACAAGTGCTGCTCCTCCATCCCACACCAGTAAGAAGAGGAGAGCCATGAGCTCTTTCAACCTCCCCTTTTGTTTGCAGAGATGACAGGCTCCTTCTGTACCTTTTTAAATATTAAATACCCTATTCAGCACAAGGGAGCATCAAACAACATGTGGAAACAGCACCCTACAAAAAAAAATAATACATAACCACTGCACATTTAATAGATGAGGCCCATCCTGTAGGATCTACACAAATGATGCTGCCTCAAAGGTGTTACCAGAACATTGCCTGAAGAAGAGAAGGCTCCGGGGAGACCTTGGAGCCCCTTCCAGTCTCTCAAGGGGCTCCAGGAAAGCTGGGGAGGGACTCTGGATCAGGGAGGGGAGCCATGGGAGGAGGGGGAAGGGTTTGACCCTGAAAGAGGGGAGATGGAGCTGAGATGTGGGGAAGAACTTGTTTGGTGTGAGGGTGGTGAGAGCCTGGCCCAGGTTGCCCCGAGAAGCTGTGGCTGCCCCATCCCTGGAGGGGTTCAAGGGCAGGTTGGAGGGGGCTTGGAGCCACCTGATCTGGTGGGAGGGCACTGGAACTCAATGATCTTTAGCGTCTCTTCCAGCTCTAACCATTCTGTGATTCTATAATTGCCTGGATCACCAATAAACCCTCCATAAGCGAGACACTCCACATTCCCTCTTGTTGTGAGCTGCAAACCCTGCCTCTTTCAGTGCTTAACTTCCAGGAACCAGGGTGGTCTCCTGGAAGCCAAGGAAACTGATTTTGGGCAGTCACGCAACCTCCTCTAACCCCAAATCCCTCCCCCTAAAACAGCTCCTCTCCCCACATTCACACCAAATGATTTTCAAGCCTTGAAGGCACCGGCTACAGGTGAACACTCAGATCATCAGGGCTACGAGGGTCTCAGGGGGCGGGAGGGGAGAACAAAACATTCATGTGACTGGTTTTTTTAACTGTTTTTAGTTATTAGCAGGTGTTTACTAATCTAAATGATCACACTCTCAGCCCAGCGGAGATGGCCTGATGTGAGGTTACAGCTTTCTGAGAGCAGCAAATGGCATTTATTTAATCAAACAGGTTAAGAATCTCTTTCCAAAGCAGGAGGCATGGGGACTGCATTAGGAAGTCCATGACACAGTTAGTTAGTGCAGATGTTTCATCTTCCTTCAAATTTGCCATCTCACTGTTTACACTCCAATAACACGTCCTATCAATATTTTAGATCGTTTTTCAGCCAGCTGGAAAACCTAGGGCTTCTGAAGTCCCATGGCTGACATGGGGAGCCATCCATCATCAAAGGCAGCAAAGTGCAGGCAGGTCACCCTGACACCAACGGGACTCAGTTCCAGGTGACTGATGGTCTCTTAAGAGTTTACCCTTGGGAAAAAAGGCATTACCCTGAGAGTTTAAGGACAAAACATGGGAGACCAGGCAACTGATGCATTCTGACATCTCCTCTGACAGACAGCTACTCACCATTTCTTCAATATGGTCTTTTTCCACTGGAACTGCACTGACACCTAGAAGGAAAACAAATTATTCCGGATTCATTAATCCTACAGGAGTCCTCAGTCAAATGAAAAAACAATGAGATGGCTCGGGCTTTGGGTCAGCAGGTGGGTAAACCAGACCCATTTTACAGGACATCTTGTCCTATCCCAGATGGAAAAGCAAGGCCAAGTCGCAGCCCAGCAGGAGAGAAGAGGCACGTTGACATTTCTAGCACAAAAAGAATACACACCAAGAAATAGAAAGCAAGGCTTAGATTCCAAGACCGGAGCTTTACTGCAAGTCAGGTCTCCGTGTAGTTGTACTTCTTTCCTGGTTTTTAACCACCAAACCAGCAAGGCTTGTTTGCACCCCAAGAACCTTTCAGCTTCTGCAAGGGGCTCTGGGTGCCCCCCCCCCCAGCTCCTCCCCAGTAGGAAACCATTCTGCAAGGCTTTAAAGCAACTGCTGCCCCAAGGCTACTGGAGAAACCCTGTCTCGCTCAGACATGAGGCAGCTACTGGGCAGAAGGACAGACCCAGCAGGGATGGGGAAACTTCCGTTCACTGAGTTACCACCCCTGGAAATAAGCAAAAAACCTAATCAAATCCCGCTGGAAAAAATACTACTCTGGAAGGAAGTGGCACAACCCATCTCTATCTCTCTCTCTCTTTCCCAAGGACACATGATGTGATGAACACCTCCTTGCATCATCTCTACCGTACCTGGTCTGAGGTATTTGCTCTTCCAAATAAGCTGTTGCAAACAAACCCTCCACACGGGTTTCTTTTGCCATCGCTGGGGCAGCACGTCTCTGGCCGGGTAACGAGCCTGGCTCTGTGTGTCATCCATAAACCCTGTCCATTCCCAGCCACCTGGGGATCTGCAGACCTGAAGCTCCACCAGTCTCCCCACCGCACAGGGACGCGCAGAAGCAAAGGCTTCTTGTCTCACGGCTCACAGAATCTTCATGGTTGGAAGGGACCTTTGAGGTCATTGAGTCCAACCACAAAAAAAAAACCAAAAAACCCCACAAAACCAAAAAAACCCCACCACACCAAAACCAAACTCACAAATGGACACAACCCAATAATCTCAGGCACTAGAGCATGCCCTGAAGTGCCACGTCTACACGTTTCTTCGATACCTCTAGGGTTGGTGACTCCACCACCTCCCTGGGCAGGCTGTGCCAGTGCCTGACCACCCTCTCAGGAAAGTCATTCTTCCTCAGATCTCATCTAAACCTCCCCTGCCCCAACTTCAGACCATTTCCTCTGCTCCTGTCATTATTCCTTTGGGAGAAGAAGCCAACCCCCACCTCTCTACACCCTCCTTTCCTCCTTTCACAGAGGCAGGCACAGTCTGTGACCTCCCCTCACAGACCTGCAGTCCTGAAGTTCTGACACACGCCAGCATGGTCTGAAATACCTCCATCACCCTCTGGGTGCTACGGCTGGGTTGGGACACCAGGGGATCTGCTCTACCTGGTGAACACAAGGCAGGTTGTGGAGACCAAGGAAGGGGGAGGGGGTCAGTTTGCCTTTATGGCACCAGGAAAACCAACGCTGCCCCAGGGAGGCTCCCTGCAAAGCCCAGAGGAACGTGCAGCCCCGCAGCAAAACCCTCCTTCTCTTGTGTTCCCTTCAGCACCGACCCCAGGTGCAATAACTGAACACGATACAACAACAGCTCTCTTCATATTTCTATTGTCCCCCAAAACACACGTGTAGGAACGTGCTCCTCCCTCCAGCCCCTGTCTCTCTCCTGCCTGTGCGACTGGGAAGGGGAACCCACACCAGGAGAGCACAGAAGGGATTCCCCTAAAATAGCGGCAGCATCCCTACCCCCCCACACACACCCCCTGCTTCCCCAGAAAGCCAGCTGGCATGGGGGGGAGATGCTGCTAGAGAGAGCCAACCCTCTCTCAGAGGGATGATCAGAGGGATGGAGCACCTCTCCTATGAAGACAGGCTGAGGGAGCTGGGATTGTTCAGCCTGGAGAAGAGAAGGCTCCGGGGAGACCTTATAGCGGCCTTTCAATCCCTGAAGGGTGCCTATAGAAGAGCTGGGGAGGGACTCTTTGCCAGGAGGTGTAGTGATAGGACAAGGGGAAACGGTTTAAAATTGGAAGAAAAAAGATTCAGATTAGATCTCAGGAAGAAATGTTTTACTGTGGGGGGGGGGAGACACTGGCCCAGGTTGCCCAGGGAAGTTGTGGCTGCCCCATCCCTGGAGGGGGTCAAGGCCAGGCTGGATGGGGCCTTGAGCAACCTGGTCTGGTGGGAGGTGTCCCTGCCCAGGGCAGGGGGGTTGGAACTCGATGATCTTTGAGGTCCCTTCCAACCCTAACCATTCTATGCTTCTATGATTCTCCCCCAGCTTTTGCCTCCAACGCTGACTTGAGGCAGCCTTCAGGTGACTTTATTTACTGACCCAGCATGCAAACTGCAGCCACGGCGCTGATGCTGCTGCATCCTGCATCCTCCTGCATCCCACATCCTCCTGCATCCTCCAGCCCAGCACAGGGGGCAGGGATGGGCAGCAGCGCCTCTTCTACTAAAAACCAGCGTTACCCACCAAAAGGACGTTCTCCCAGCCCCACGGGGGTTGGGGACACTGCTTTCCCTGCTCTCCCCACGGGCACCACTGACACATGGGGGACGACCCACTTCATTGTCATCTCCTCCAGCCCAGGAGGCACCATGGCACGCAGGGGAACAGGCACCCCATCGTGTCCTCCTTAGCGACGCCGTGGCAGCACCATCTCCCGTGGTTTGGGTGGGACAAAGCTCAGAGCAGACAAACTTCTGAAGGTTTCTGCTGCTGCTGGAGATGCCCACCATGGGCTGCCCCCCGAGCGCTGTGGGGGTAGGAAGTCAGGTTGTCCCCCCTGCCTTCCCGATGCTCACAGGTAGATTAACGACCATCCAGCACGTGCTGGGTTAATGATGAAAGCTGACACGGGTGGGCAGAGAGGAAGCATTAGGCTATCATAACAGTGTCTGCTGTTGGACACACATCCTATTAACCCGCCTGGAGGCACAAAATGAGTGTCCAATCCATCCCAGAGGCTGAAATAATACATCGAGGCAGCTGCTCTGCCAGAGCTGAGAGAGGAAGCCGGTGGGGAGCCAGCCTGCCCCACTCGATGCCAGCTGGCAAGAGCTCCCTCGGGGCCACCTGCCAGCTGGAGATGGCTTGCCATCACCTCTGCCTTCCTCTCCACGTGTGCTCAGGAGGGGTGAAGCCATTGCCCAGCTCCTCCCAGGGCTTACAGGGACTCAGCAGACCACCGTTTCATGGGGGAAGCACCATCAGTCAGAGCACACAGGGGGATGGAAACCCTTCCCCTGCCCGTGCCCAGCAACCAGGGCAGGGACCCACAGGGCGAAGCAAAGCCCTGGCTCTGCTCCCCTCTCCTCCACCAAATCTGCCCAGGCAGTTACCATCAGATTACAATCTGATGTATCGATCTGATCTGATTTTGCAGAAGTGCTGAGAGCTCCTAAAGATCACACACAAAAAAAAAAAAAAAAAGATGAGAAATGCAGGACAAATTCCGGCACTTTTTTTTGCTTGGCATCTCCAAGATCAGGACAGATCTTTCCCCGGTGACATCCCCAGGTGGCTTTGTCTCATTAATGCCCATGACTCAGAGCGGGGCCATCGCTCATCAAAATGCCAGCCCGAGCCCTTCCCGGGGAAGGTCAGGGAAACTTTGGCGTTATCGATCCGCCTTCAGAGAACTAGAAAGTTCCTCAAGTTCATCTTTCGCTCATTTCCAGCCCCAAACAAACTCCTGAGCTCACCGATTCCACCTGATGTTTGAAAGCAAGAGCCCAAAAGGGCCGTGAAGAGCTACCCCACCTGTTTGCCGGAGAAACAGGAAAAAAAGGAGAAATCCCCCTGGGGTCTGCAGAATAAATCTAGTGACTGCTCTGGGCTGGGGGTCTCTCCCCCCATCTCCCCCCTCCCCTTTGATTACAATAAAGGCCATCAACTTCACGGCAGAGTTTCCGTCCCAGTCCCAGCAGCGTTCCCACCCCGAAACCCCCCC
>NW_015094507.1:3033783-3034185 GCF_001431845.1 Calidris pugnax
GGCCCCCTGCCCTCCCATCCCGGCCCCCGCGGGGGAAGTTTCTCCCGGGCTGGGAAATCCGAGCTCATTTTCCCTTCCTTGGCAACCGCCCCATCTCTTCCTCCCCGCCCCAAATATCCCTCATCCCCCAGACAAGGGGGGATGCGGGGTTTCCCCGCCTCCAGCCGGGAGGATGCGGTATCATCCTCCGGTCTCCGCCGCCGGAGGAGGAGGAGGAGGAGGTGCGGTGATCCATCTCCCCTGGAACAGCTTTCACCAGGAATCACCGCTGTGTTTCCCGGAGCCTTTCCAGGTCTCCCGCAGCCTTCTCCTCCCGCCAGGTGCCTCTCCCGGCCACGCACACCACGGCCCCGCACACCCAGAGCCCCACAGCAACTGGAAAGGGATCCCCCCCCCCCCCCC
>NW_015094507.1:3034195-3063680 GCF_001431845.1 Calidris pugnax
CCCCCCCCCCATCCTTGTGTCATCCGGTGAGGGAACCACAGGCGGTGTTCCTCAAGAGTTTTACGGGGGAAATCACCACTCTCAGCATCCTTCTCCACGGGCAAACCTCCCCTTTGCCGTGATGACGCTCCGGGCAGCCAGAGCAAAGCTGCAGACACCAAGTTTTACGTCATTTTCTTAAAACAGCCCCCACTGTCCCCCGTTAGTCCTCCATGGACTGGAAAGCACCAGATGAGAAGCTTCGAGGAGCTCCCCCCAGCCCCCTTCAGAGCCAGGCAAAGACATTGTAAGACCAGGAGGTGTTTTGTGGTTCCCTTCATTAACTCTTAGAGGGCCATCTCCAAATTAGGTGTATTTTTTCAGTTGATTTTTTTTTTTTTTTTTCCCCTTAGTGCTAAAAACAGGTGGTCCTTTAATTGTGAGTGTTCCTGGAGGACAATGGGTCTGGTAGATCCACAGGGCAGCTATCCCATCATCGTCCTGTCTATTAACAATGCTGGGCTGATACAACCACACATCCCTTAAACACATCAACCAGGACACAAGGACACAACACTTCAGCAAAACTCACATGCAGCTTCATCTGGGCATAAAGGAAGCCAGGAACTTCAGCCCCCTTTGGAGCTTGTTCAACAGTGGTTCCCGGTGGCAGGACGAGGGGCAATGGGCACAAGCTGGAACATGGGAAGGTCCACTCCAAGAACTTCTTTGGGGTGAGGGTGGCAGAGCCCTGGAAGAGGTTGCCCAGGGAGGGTGTGGAGTCCCCTTCTCTGGAGATCTTCAAGCCCCACCTGGATGCTCCTGAGTGATGTGCTCTGGGTAGCCCTGCTTTGGCAGGGGAGTTGGACTGGATGATCTCTAGAAGGTCCCTCCCAGCTCTGACAATTCCGTGATTCCATGAACAGGTTGCAGGAGCTTGTTTCAGAAGACAACCTTCAACTGGAGGCAAAGCCCGATGCTTTGCTCACTTTGCACCCCGATGACAGCTGCTGCAAGGTGACCAAACCCATGACAGAACCGTGGTCACCACGAAAAGTGAATCAACACCACAGCATCTCTGCTCCCTCAGCCCCCCGTCCTGCACGCCGTTCCCATACCACCTGGACAAGCCCCCAGCTCCACAGGCAGATGCTGCTTTGGAAATCACCAGCCTCAACTGTGGGAACTCAAGAGCCCAATTCAGAAGACTATGAAGAATTTCACTGGCTCAAAAGGTCCCCATGTCCTCCTCCAACTGTGTGAGGATTCAGCTTGGCCTCAACAGAATCACAGAATCCCAGGGGGTTGGAAGGGACCTCTGGAGATCATCTAGTCCACCCCCCTGCCAGAGCAGGTCCACCCAGAGCAGGTTGCACAGGAACGTGTCCAGGTGGGGTTTGAATGTCTCCAGAGAAGGAGACTCCACCACCTCCCTGGGCAGCCTCTTCCAGGGCTCTGCCACCCTCACAGGAAAGAAGTTCCTCCTCATGTTTAGGTGGAACTTCCTATATTCAAGTTTGTGCCCATTTCCTCTTGTCCTAACCTCCTCAGCTGCCCATGAGAAAAAATTTTAGGTGAAACATTTGCCATTTAACCGTTCTCTGCTTCCCAGGCACTCTCTGGTTGTCTCTGTGTGGTGGCTCCACTCCAGTGGTCGCTTGGCTATGCTTGGGTTGGACATGGCAGTCAACAGGGGCAAGAGATACAAAGATACTGAATGAAAACAGCCAGCTCTTTTAGTGTGTCTGAGGTATCGGTGCTCAGCACCAGTATCACACAAGTCCCGTTGAGGGTTGGTACAACCACCACTGGAGAAGCCCTCTTGCTGCAGAAGAGGGCTCTGAGATGACATGGTCCTGCACCCCTGCCATAGGTGGCTCCTCACCCATCTCTCGCGCCACAGCAGCGATCACGGAGGCTTCTCGGCTGTTTTCTCTGCGCCGGGGGGTTTATTTCTATTTGACTTGTAGGATTTCTCTGAAATGCCCTCTCCCCACAGCATTGTGTGAGCTCGTCGCAAAGAATCAAGAAGTCCCATATTTGGGAAGATGCTGAAGCACCGCTGGGGTGCGTTCTGCCATCGGTTAAAACAGGGTCTAATGTGGGAGCAGATGTTGATGCCTCCAGCTTTGACCAGAACCGAAGTCACAGAGATCTTCAAATTCTGCAGGAGGTCACCCAAGACTTTCACGATGGAAGCAGCGACCAAACAGGAATGGCAGATATCCGATTCCACCTCCAGCACCCAAGGGTAGGGTTTCAGAAGACGATCATAGAATCATTCAGGTTGGAAGAGGCCCTTGGGATCATCGAGTCCAACCATCTACCCTACTCTACAAAGTCCTCCCCTACACCATGTCCCTCAGTACCCCATCTAAACGTCCCTTAACCACATCCAGGGATGGTGACCCAACCACCTCCCGGGGCAGCCTATTCCAATGCCCGACCACTCGTTCTGGGAAAAATTCCTTCCTAATGTTCAGTCTAAACCTACCCTGTTGGAGCTTGAAGCCGTTCCCTCTCATTCTGTCATTAATTACCTGTGAGAAGAGACCAGCACCAACCTCTCTCCAGTGTCCTTTCAAGTAGTTGTAGAGAGTGATGAGGTCTCCCCTCAGCCTCCTCTTCCTCAAACTAAACAGTCCCAACGATCCCACAGACTTTTCTGCCAGTGCTTGGAAAACCAGAAGGAGAGAACCCAAGCACCTCACCCGCAGTTAATTTAAGTCAGCCCATATTTTCAAAACAACGTCGCTTCACGTGGACTTTTACAGCCAGGTGTCAACTGGCGTGAGCCTCCCCTCGGACCAGGAGGGAGCTGGGGCTGCATTAAGCTGGGATCCCAGCCGGTGGTGGCAGATTTCACTCTGTCGGCTGTGAGTGGCACCACTCAGCCTCCCTCCTCGGATGTGTCAGAACTTCCATCGCAGCGATGTACACGCCTCACAATGTTGTGACAGCCTATCGCTCCGTGAACAAACACTATTTATCCTGCTGGATTCTCTCAGATACAAGCGCTTTTTAAAAAAAAAAAAAAAAAAATACACGCTTGGCTCATCCTAGAAGCTAGAACTTCAAAGGGTGACAAGAGAGTTTCTGTGTCTGAGCTCCTTCTAAATTGAGAGGAGACTGCTCAGGGAATATGAGGATTGCTCTCCTCTAATTAGATGTGCTAGTGGGATTATATTCATTCTTGGATGCCAATTAGTTTTCATGGAATGAAAATCCTGCCGCCTGTTTCACGAAGAAACTCATCTCTCTCATTCAGAAGGTGCTAAAGGGAAGGATCTGGAGAAAAACACCAATCAAAGCTGAAAAGCCACCCCCTCAAGGGACGTTATTGATCTAGTGTCACTAGCAGTAGCAGAAGTCCTTTCAGAGGTCTACACATGTGCTGGTTGCAACAGAATGAGGAATGGAGTTGCACAGACACAGAGGGCTACAAAGATGATGAGGGGCCTGGAGCATCTCCCTTATGAGGAGAGAGTGAGGGACTTGGGGCTTTTTAGTCTGGAGAAGAGAAGGCTGAGGGGGGATCTGATCAATGCTTATAAATACTTCAAGGCTGGATGGCAGCACAGCCTTCTGGTGTGTCAACCACCCTTCCCCGTTTTGTATCATCAGCAAATGTTCTGAGGGTACATTCCATCCCTTCATCCAGGTCATTGATGAATATATTGAAGAGGACTGGACCCCAGGTCCCTGGGGAACACCACTTGTTACGGACCTCCAACTAGATTCTGTGCCCCTAATCACGACCCTCTGAGCTCTGTCTTTCAGCCAGTTTTCAATCCACCTCACTGTCCATTCTTCTAACGCACACATCCTAAGCTTACCTATTAGGATGTTGTGGGAGACTGTGTCAAAAGCCTTGCTGAAGTCAAGGTAGACAACATCCACCGCCCTCCCCTCATCTATCCAACCAGTCATGCCACCATAATCTCTAGTCTCAAAGACTTTCTTCAAAGAAAATCTACAGAATCTACAGGATATTTCTGCTCCAGAACCAAGAGAACCTTAAAAATTCAGGTAAACTCTTCTTGAATTTTCTTTCTTGGTTATCTTAAAAAAAAAAAAAGAAGATTTTGCTCCCTTGTAACCCTCTTCTCTTCCATGCAGGACCCTTCTAGCTCCAGCTCTTCAGTCTATACCACAGAAATCTATATATACCACTATATATAGTGGTATATACTATAGACACTATGGACACTATAGTCTATACCACAGAAATAATGTCAAATGTTATATGGCCAAACTGAAAAGAGGTTTAAAACATGCCTATAAAGACATATCATAATTGTTAAGGAGTGTTAAAAATATATGCACAGACACTGCTACGGTCTTCTGAAACAAGCCAACCGATTTAAATCTTCAGGGCCTCTGGGTATACGCAAAGGCTACAGGAGCTGAAAAGATATCACCAGAATGAAACAAAAACTCCAAAAACCAAACAAAAAAAAACCAACCCAAGCCAAACCCAAACCTGAGAATGGGAAGATCTGGTCTAAACACAAGCATTTCCCCAACGTCCCAGGTTTTCCACACCAGCATCCTCACGCACGCCGCTCACGCACACCCATCTCCCTCCCCAGCCCTTCCCCTTGCGGGGTTTGCCAGCTTGGGTGGGAGAAAACTGGGTGATGTTGCAACACAAAAATAAACATGTGAATAAAAAGCAGACTTTTGGGGGTTTAGGGAACCAAAGGGCAATTTTTCCATATTGTGCAATGCCAGTGTGATTTACCCCCGAAAGGCAGTGCCACCTCCTAGGTCCTTCCCCGGCAGCAACTCCCCGGCCGTGCCCGCTGCAGGCAGGAGACCCAACGTCACCGCTGTGATGGCATCTGCAGGAAAGATGACATTGATGTGAAATGACACGCAGGTTTCCCGCCCTCCTACCAGAGAAATCTGGGATTTGCCTAAAGACCCTTGCGCCGCTGGGGTTTTTAGTCACAAGTCCCCCCGTGTTACCAGCGCCGCCGCTTCTCGCCTTGGTAAAAATTCCTGATTTGCTGTCAGAAAAGGATGTGCTGGAGTTCCCGGCAAGATCTGCCACTCCTCAGAAACCCACCACCAAGCTCAAATGTGGCTTTTGGTCCGTGGGAGCCCTTATATGATTACTCATGGCTTTATGAGTTTGGCTATGACTAAGTCCTCTCCGAGCTCCAGCTGTAATGAAATTGCCTTGCTGACAACAGGAGCAACCTCCACAGCCCCAGATCACAGAATCACAGAATCTTCTAGGTTGGAAGGGACCTTAAAGATCATCTTGTCCAACCGTCAACCTAACTGACAAAAATAGACACCCACACAACAAACAAAAAGCATCACCATCATTAAACCATACCTCCCAGCACTACATCAACCTGTCTTTTGAACACCTCCAGGGATGGTGCCTCAACCACCTCCCTGGGCAGCCCATTCCAATTACTGATAACCCTTTTGGTGAAAAAATGTTTCCTAATATCCAGCCTGAACCTCCCCTGGGGCAACTTGAGGCCATTTCCTCTAGTCCTGTCGCCTGTGACTTGGGAGAAGAGACCGACCCCCACCTCTCTACACCCTCCTTTCAGGTAGTTGTAGAGAGCAATAAGGTCTCCCCTCAGCCTCCTCCTCTGCAAGGGAGGGGAAGTAGCAGCACCCCAACACCCTCCTCATGAGTCCTGGATGATGAGCAGCCCCCAAAAGCTGCATCTCTCCCTGTCCCAGCTTTAAGATGCTCAGCATCTCCACGGTCCCCAGGCAGCTGATGCCCAGGGAGCAGCCCTAGAGCCATGGGGCATCTCAGCCTCCAGGCTGGGCAGGGGGGAGCTGCACACCCAGACCCCCCCTTACCCCCCTTCACCTCCAAAAATCCACAAAACCACCCCTGCCCAACATATTTTTAAAGTATGCAATTAACCACCACCGGTAACCTCACCGGGGAAGAAGGTTGGGGCTTGTGCAGTAGGCTGGAAAACAGGGCAGAAGTTTCTTTCAGCAGGCAAAATGCTGACTTGAGCCCTCACATTTTGAGTGCTGCTTGTCATTAAGCAAAAATGACTTTTACAGTTGCCTCTGCACTGCAAATAATTTCATTTAGGCAATGAAACGGCCCCATTCAGTGTTTCTGCCTGCATTTTGTCAACCGTGTATGCTCCATTTAATATTTACAGACCAGGACACTACTCTGGCTCACTCAGTAATTCATTTCTTTAAATATTTATAGCCCTTTGACTCTCAGCGAGGGTTCTGTTCAGTAAGAACAATGTTGTTCTGTGGTTGATTGTGTCATGGAAATTTCATGACAAATTTCAATTCTGTAAGATAAAAATATATAGATTTCTGCAACGGACCGTAACGATTTCAAAGGAAACCTTTTATTGCTGAATGATCTATGTACTAAAAAAAAATATATTCCCATTATGCCCTTGCATATAATCACAGACTAAAAACACGGTGCTGAGAGATCTGTTTCATGACACCGCTACCCACAGCAAAAGGAATCGCCAAATAAATTTTCAATCACCTTTTTTCAGTTGCCACTGCCACTAAAAAGAGAAACCCAGCTGCAAAAAGACCCTGTGAAAGAGTGAGCAAAACCTGCAAAACGCAAGAGGAGTTTTTGCCGGGATCTCTTCCCTCTAGAAAATCCTTTTTCCTTTTGCATACCTGGATTTTAAGACTTTCAGGCTCTCTGTGTGAAATGCTGCGTGCTCGTAAAAAAGGCTTAAGAGGCTTAAGCTTAAAGGCAGCCTTGGGAACTGAAAAGACCTGGCAGATACTCCGTCAGCGTAAATTTGTCTAGTTCCATCGAATTTAGGGACCACGTTCAAATGATACCAGCTGAGAACCGGGAGCAGGGAGCACACCCCTGGCTTTGCTGTAGAAATGTGAGTTTTCAGGCATTCCCTCCTGGGTGAGACGGTAACTACCTGCATTTGTGATGCAGGGACATTTTTCCAGAGGAAAATGATGGTTATAATTCCTCTGCAAAATGCCACAGGGACAAAGTAGGGTCTACCAGGGAGGTTTCCTTGCTCATACACAACCCCCTGTTCGCTGGCCACCACCGTCCTTCTGCTCCTGAGTTTTTTCCAGGCTCATCTCCCCCGTCACAACTGCAGGGACCCCAGATAACTCACCCCGAAGCAGAGGGAACCACATTTCAGCGCCGACCTGATGTTTTGGCAAACACGTGCCCTGCCCCTGCAGCCGGCCGGCCGGGAGGGCCATCTGGGGAAGCAGCCACCAGGAGAACACATGGAGTCAGCAGGAACGAGCAGCTGGGAGCGAGAACCATCAGCGGGACAAAGCCCAGCAGAGAGTGGCACTGCAAGCCCAGTGGCACTAACCACGTCTCCTCGCAGGAGGAGCGCCCAGAGCTTGGCTCCCCAAAAAGCAAAGGCTTTCAAATGCAACCTAAACCTTCCCTCCATCCCTGACATAATCAAGAAACCACCCTCTTCAACCAGAAAATTTTCAGGGTTGAAGAGCTCTTCTGCAAGAGGCAGAATTGACGACACGTGAATACAATGATTTTGAACGTCTCCCCTTTTCTCCTCAGGGATCCCAGCTTGGCCCTGCACCCCAGCCCGGTCCAGTGGTCATTTCAACCTCCCTCCCTCTTGTCCCAACTGGTTGGGTCGGGCACGCTGCAGTCTGGAGCTCTGCAAGCTCTGAGAGTGACCAGCTGGCAGGATGGCCAGGAGCTGACTGACTTGTCTGTCCTTCGGGGGGGCATTAATGTGGGTCTCTTCTCTCTGGCCATCTGCCAGTAACATTAATTCAGGTCCTTCAAACACAGATGGTCACAAACCTCCTGGCTTTGTCTCCACTGCACAAACGAGCTGGGTGGCACCAGCATGCCAAGGATATACCAAGATATACCAAGAGTGGATGCTGCACGTGGATCCCGTGGCCCCACACCACTGCTCTGTCCCTTCTCCAAAGATGTCTCCCTGGTCAGGGAGAGGAGCAGGGTTTGGCAGAAGCTCACCTCCACACTGCCCAGCACTTGCTTGCCACCCTGTCCATCTCAGTGGTTGTGATGAGAGGATTATGACTTTATGGCTGCCAGAGAGCAGATAAGGGGTTCCCCCTTGCACTTCTTGGAGAAGCACCAATTTTCAAGGAGCAGCTCTTGCTGAGGTTCACTGCAACCAGCACCGGGCAGCCTGTGGGCAGAGAGCAATGGGCATCTTTGCTGACGTTCAAAATCCCATCCCATCCGCCTGCCTCTGCAGCTTTCCAGCCAAAAAACCCTTGCGATGTGCTGCAGGCCCCGGGCCAGGGACGTCGAGCCAGCACAGAGCCTGCCAAGGAATGGAGAAAAAAGCTCTTTCAAGATTAAATGTCCTCACAAGGTGGATTCCAGCAGATGTCAAGAACCATGACCTGTTATCCAGGGGTACTAATGTGGGAATCCACCACTGCTTTCCTTGCCAGGCCTTGCAGAGGTGGCCTTGACCAGCTGGGAGCCAGGCACCTATGGGACAGGGGTGGTGGCAGCTCTCCCTGGAGTCCTCAGCACCTTCATGGCCATTTGTGTTGGGCACTACCCAGTCCTCAGCCCCGAAAAAGCAGGCGTAAGGTGTTCTCCTTCTCACAGTCGCTCTGGATTTCCAACCAGTGGCCATTACTCCTCCCTTAAGGCTTGGCCCTGCATCTCAGCCTCCAGCAACACCACAAGGTTTCCTCAGCCTTTCTGCCGGCAGCCAGTGGTGGCCACGCTCAGACAGGAGACAGTCGGGGGTGACTCAGTCCAGCCACTCCATGTGACGTTTTAAAGGCTGAGCAGAAAGCACTTTAAACACTCTGGGAGGTAAAAAAAGTATGTGCTGGTGCAAGCCCTGATGAAAGGTCTGGCATCCAGTTGTAACCTTGGGGGCAGAGAGGTGACACAGGTGGGAACAACAGAACAAGTGACCCTGGAAGAGGTCACCTCTGCTACCCTGGACATGGGGAAGAGCAAGCCATTGCTCTTGGTGGCTTCGCCAGCTCTCACACAGGGTGTGCAGAGCCTGTAAAGTGTCACGTCCTGGCTCTGGGAAGAGATGCTTCCCACACACCACCTTCCCCACGCAGACCCGTGTCGGGTGGCTGTCCCAGGGGTCGAGCGTGGCAAACTTACACTGGGGACAAAACTAAGAGGACACCTCCATTCAAAATTAGCATCACCCACCTGATTGTTTGGGTGATTGTCCCACCAGGCTGAGCAGCTTTGAGGACAGCTTGGGACCACCCTGGCACACAGGAGCTCTGCTCTTAGCTGCAGCCCCATGGATATTGCTGGCCCAAACCAGCCAGTCCCTCCTCACTAAGGGTATCAGCTCCTCCTTCACCCCTAGCCCCAACACAGCAGCCATGCAGCAGACCCCTACCAGGACCTGCCGCCCCCTCCAAGGCCTCGCATGGGGTGAAATCCCATGGGGTGACATCTTGTTGGTAGCCTGTCACCAGTGGCATTCCTGAGGGCTTGGTTTTGGGGCCCGTCTTGTTTAATATCTTTGTTGATGATTTGGATAAGGAGATTGAGTGCACTCTCATGCCGGCCTCACAGAGCACACGCTGAGCTGCTTCTTCAACAAGGGGCCTGGACCACAGACACAAACCCCTGTTATTTCACCCTCCAACTGCAGCCCTTTTAGGGGACCTAAGATGTGAGTGAGAGTGCCCTGTCCTCTCACTCCTTCAGAGCTCTCAGCTACCCAGAACAAGCTGCTGGAAGCTCAGAACAAGCCAGTTGGTGAAGGTCACACTGAAAATGCGTTGCAGGGCACAGCACTGATCTCCTCTATACCCACCTGTTTAATCACAAGATCATCCTGTTTCCCTGGCAGGAGGTGGCTGATTTTAGCCCCCATTTAGCAGCATTCCCAGCCCATTTACTGCATCTCACCCAGAAATGCCACCAGGACAGGTATGGCTGGGCAGGGTTACCTGCCCTGAGGTCAACCGACGTTTCCCATTACAGGAACCTACCTTCTAACGGGAGGGAAACTTTGCTCAGCTTGAACCCAGGTGAGATTTTCCACGCCAGATGTTCTCTCATTACAAGGCTTTCCCTCTTAATCCACAGCACCTGCAAATAGATAGGCCACGGCAAAGGCAATTTAAATCAAGGTCTGACCTTTCAGCCATGAGCTTCCTGGCTTTGGTTGGCTCCAGCTACCGTCTTAATCACATCTTATTATTTCATGCTCCGTGTGCTATCTGCCAGTTTTTACTTTTAAGGAAGAAATGCTGGCATATGTTGTTGGCTAATAGATGTGGTGGTGGTGGGGGAAATAGTCATTAGGGGAAGCCTACAGAATAGGGTATTTTTAACGTGAACTTTTGTGTTGTGGGAAAACATATGCCTCACACAAAATCACCTACTCAATAATGAAGCAGACACATCTATATAGGACACATACTGCCTGTTGGACGCTGATTTTAGCAAACATATGTCCCAATATACCCACGCGTGCCCAAACATCTCGAACTCCTGGGGAAAGACCCCCCTCCATGGGTGTAAATGGCCCCAGCTGGGAGCAACTTCATTGACGCCTGCTGAGGATCTGCTCCAGCACCTGCCCGTGGCAGGAGCTCCCCTCTCTCACCGGCAGGCCCTTGCTGTGAATCAGCACCTCCCACCACCAGCCGCGTGGGAAGGAACATAAAAATTCTGTTGGAGGAGGCATCAGTTGAGGCCATTGACACCAAACGTCCTGGAGGAGCTCCAAGATGAGGAAAGCGGGGAATGACTTAATAGCAGGAGGATTCGTCAAGGATGACAAAACAGTTTGGATGAGACACTGATGTGAGGTTCGTCCCGGGAACAGCGAGGAAGCGCTTGCTGCCTGCAAGGCTATGTCCAGAGCTGAGCCCCAGGGCAGCCCAGGTGGCTGGTCTCAGCAGCACCAGTCACCCCTCGGGGACACCGAGGGACACTGGTCCAGCTCAGCTGGAAAATACCCAAGCTAAAGCACTCAAATCTCTTCATGGCTCTCGGGTGGGCTCTGAAGCTGGGTGGTGCAGCAGGGAAACCCCTCGGGCACTGGCCATCATGTCCTCACCTTGTCCTGTGCTCCTCCTACTTGGCAATGACGGATCAATTTTGGCCCCACTGGTCATACCCTATGGGGCTCTTAGAATTCTCCATCTTCTACTCCACTTACACATTTGATGGAAAGATCTCATGGTATCTTGTATGCGCACAGCCCTGAAGGGTGGTGTTGGGTTTTAGATGTTGTCCTAACCCAGGCTCACTACTCGTCTGCTGTGAGCCAGGACTTTATTGGACAAGCAGAAGGAAAGGAACCCTTGGATTTGTTTTGCAGCGGAAGCACCAAATGCCTTTGCAAAAGCAGCCCCCACGTAGTGCCAGAGCACTCCGTGGGACGAGCAGGGAGGGGAGCCATAGGGAAGGGTTTGACCCTGAAAGAGGGGAGATGGAGCTGAGATGTGGGGAAGAACTTGTTTGGTGTGAGGGTGGTGAGAGCCTGGCCCAGGCTGCCCCGAGAAGCTGTGGCTGCCCCATCCCTGGAGGGGTTCAAGGCCAGGTTGGAGGGGGCTTGGAGCAACCTGGTCTGGTGGGAGGTGTCCCACCTCCCCAACCTCCCCAGCCCAAACCATTCTATGAATCTATGATTGATTCTGTGACTCTATGAGCAGAGGTGTCAGGAGGCTCGTGGGCAGCCCAAAGCTCAGGTTTGGCTTTCTGGGAACAGCCCTGGGACGGCGCAGGGCAGGCGGAGTGGAGACACGTGGAAGGAACACGGGCTGTGGAGGGGACACCTCCACCGCTTCTGGCAGGGTCATTGCAACAAGGGAGGACCCAAGTGAGACTTGCACGTGTGCAACCTTCCTAATGGGAATCAGGCGTCCCTGCTCTCCCTTCTGTGCAAGCTGCCAGAGCCACGGTAGCATGACTTAGGGAAAGTTGGGGAAATTGGGTCCTACAGCTCCTGAAGGTGGCAGGAAGCAGAGGGCAGGAGGGCACTGAGAGTCCCTGGGGATCCCCCTGCCCACCAGCTCTGCCCTGGGATCACCCAGCCTGGCCCAGAGCAAGGGGAAAATGACAACTCAGAGGGATGTTTCCTGCTGCACACCTTGCAGGCACCACCTGCAAGCCCACAGCGTGCCTCAGCGTGGGCAGGAACTGGCAGGAGAGCTTCAAGACTATAATTTTGGGGGCATTTTTTTTCCCCAAAGGCTAAATGTTGGGTGGTTACAGCCAAGTCTGCTTTTGAAACCCTGAACCAAAGCAGCCCAGCTGTCTACTGAGCTCACGTTAGGTGGAGCATGTTAGGGTACAACATGGTCCAGTCCCACCTGGTTCCTCGCCTCCAGGGAAACAGGTTATTTCCTGCCATAAATAATGCAGTGGAGAAAAAATACAGTGATGGGGTGGGTCACAGAAGCAAACAAAGCCAATGGAGAGGAGCCAACAGCAAAGTGCCTCTGAGAAGACGATCTGCTCTCTGTTGAGTGCTGAAACCATGCAAGTGTCAAAGCCAAGTCAAGTGGAAGCCAGGCAGAGAAGAAAGCACTTCACCCCCTCAAAAGGAAATGCCATTTCTCAGAGGTTATTGCACAGGCTGGGGAGAAACGTACAGAATGTGGGACATTTCCATGAGGGCCTCATACCACTTTTGGGACTTACAACATCCAGAAAAAAATGTTCTTGACTTGGAAGTAGCCATCATCTATCCACCCATGGATGGCCACACTTCCAGGCCACTATTTCAGCCCCTCTGAGAGCAGCTAGGCAGAGTTAGATCAAAACTGATGAGCCTCCAACTGTGCTCCTGGGGCTTCTTCCAGCCACAGAAGGCAAAAAAACCCCCAACATCCAAAGGGCAACAGGGCTGAAAATTCTTGAAATACTTTAAATTCAGGGAATAGTAACATGACAGGAGAAGGCAGATATTTCACACAGTGACAGGTACCCAGAGAGTGTAGACCTGGCAGCGTATCAGGGTCACGGCAGCAGCAGAGCTGGGCCATGGACATGGGGACCAGCCATGGCTCAGGGCAGGAACACTTGCAGGGGAACATTCATCCTTTCCTATAGGCAGGAATATGGCAGAGGGAAAGTGAAGGCACTCCAAAACCACGAGGCCTTTGGAGTAAGAGCTTGGGTGGACTCATGTCCTTGACTTCAGAAGCGGTGAACAATAACCACAGCACAAAGCTTTTCTCCATGTAACTGCCACAGCTCCTTGAGCTTGGATACCCTGGACGCAGATTCCCTCCCATCCCAGGAGGGAATTTCAAGCTTCGTGATCTTTCATTTGGTTTCTACCAAGGCTCCCCAAAGACATAATTTCTGGTTTTATTCATCAACACCACAAGTTTCCTCTCCTTCATTCCACAGCAGGTGGGGGGGCTCTTTCTGCAAAGGCAGTGACTCTGTCAGCGTCAGGGCAGTAGCATTTCCAACCACGCAAAGAGAACAAGTTTGACCAAGTCTTTTCACGCCACATCCCAGGACGCCAGATCATCACCCACCCAAATAGGTGCTGAACTGAGAGATATCCCATATCCATTTTCCTTGCGGGTAATTCACTCTTCCTCAAAACTTTGCCTCTCAATTACCTACTGTACAAATTAGCACAGACACAGGAATCACAGAATCACAGAATGCAATGGGGTTGGAAGGGACCTCTGGAGATCATCCAGTCCAACCCCCTGCCAGAGCAGGGCCACCCAGAGCAGGTCCCACAGGAACGTGTCCAGGTGGGGTTTTAATGTCTCCAGAGAAGGAGACTCCACCACCTCTCTGGGCAGCCTCTGCCAGGGCTCTGACACCCTCACAGGAAAGAAGCTCCTCCTCATGTTTAGGTGGAACTTCTTATACTCAAGTTTGTGCCCATTTCCTTTTGTCCTGTCACTGGGCACCACTGAAAAAAGACCAGCCCCATCCTCTTGACACTTGCCCTTCAAGTATTTATAAGCATTGATCAGATTCCCCCTCAGTCTTCTCTTCTTCAGACTAAAAAGACCCAAGTCCCTCAGCCTCTCCTCATAAGAGAGATGCTCCAGGCCCCTCATCACCTTCATAGTCCTCTGCTGTCCCCTCTCCAGCAGTTCCCTGTCCTTCGGGAACTGGGGAGCCCAGAACTGGACCCAGTGCTCCAGATGGGGCCTCCCCAGGGCAGAGCAGAGCAGCAGGATGACCTCTCTCGACCTGCTGGTCACCCTCTTCCTGATGCCCCCCAGGATGCCCTTGGCCTTCTTGGCCACAAGGGCACATTGCTGGCTCATGGTCATCCTGTTGTCCACCAGGACTCCCAGGTCTTTCTCCTCAGAGCTGCTCTCCAGCAGGTCACCCCAACCTGTCCTGGTGCAGGGGGTTATTTCTCCCCAGGTGCAGCACCCTACACTTGCCCTTGTTGAAGTTCCTCAGGTTCCTCTCTGCCCAACTCTCCAGCCTGTCCAGGTCTCGCCGTGTGGCAGCACAGCCTTCTGGGGTGTCATCAGACATTCCAGAGTCAATCAGACCCATACTCCAAAGAAACCACATACAGTTAAGAAAAAAAAACACTCTTCTCTAAACAAAACCTGCGTCAAATTTACCACCTGCTCCAGAGATGTTTATTCCGAGGGGCTCTGTCTTTGCCCTTCCTTCTGTCTCAGCGTGAGCCACACATCTATTTTTGGCAGGTTTACTGGCGTGAGCTGAGCGTTGTATCTGGAAGTGAGCAGCACAGAGAAGAACTGCAGGCGCTCCCACCTGTGCGAGGACCAAACTTCTCCACAGACTGCCTGCTTTGGTAGCACAGAGCTTACCGGGGCCTCCATGAGATGCCAGCCAAGATTTGTAGACGTGAGTCATGATCCCCATGTTTCAGCTGCACCCAGCCTATTCTGCCTACGTTGCTCTTTAAAATGAGTTCCATGCTCTCCTCTGCCCGTATCTATCTCCACGCTCCTTCAGCAGCCGCCTATTCTCTGTTTTGTCATCATTTGCATCCCGTTTCCTGCAGGGCTGAAGAGAAATGAGTCCTCTTATCCCCCTTCTTGCTGCATCACAAATTTCTAAGAAGAAAGCCTGGATGTCTCAGGCAGTGGCTGTGCAGCCCCGAGAGCCTGGAGGAGATGAAGCAGAAGCAGGACCTCTCCAGAGGCACATCTCCTCCTGCCTGGTCCTCTGGTGCGCGGAGAAGCAGGACCCCAGACTAACGTCCTTCATGGCCACACACCTTCCAAACCAAGATTACCTCATTTTACCACCATTTAAAACCACAAGTGAGCAGCTATTCCCTAGAGTGTTTTCTAAATCTCATTCAAAAAAGCGGATGAAAAGCCGGCAGCTCAGGTTTTTCCAGGCCGCAGGAGGAGCACCCTGCAGGCACCCTTTCTCCTCAGAGCCCCAAAGAGGGGCTCCAGGCAGATCCCCCACATTTGTTATGAGTGGGGAAGGCCATGGCCAGCTCTGGGGCTGACCGAGGGTCAGACTAGAGTCCATTAGGGCTTCTTTTCCATCAAAACCCAGCAGGTATCTCTCAAACATCAGTAGCAGCAGGAATCTCCTAAAGAACAGGAACCTCAGGTTTTGATCCAATGTGGAAATTGTATGGGCTTGGCTTTTCTTTTTCTTTTTTTTTTTTTTTTCAAATCTGAATAGGAGACCAGGTGGTTTCAGAGCTAATCCAAAGAAAAGACCAATTCATAGAATCATAGAATCATTGAGGCTGGAAGACCAAACCAGGTACAACAACTGAAGGGATTCAGACATCATCCTCCGACTCCTCCAGCTCTCTCTTTCTGGGAATGGCAGTTAAAAACACGAGTTTACGTGCAAAACCTTAACTGTATGGAACAGCATAAACGCTGGCGAAAAATTATAAGCAACAACATGCAATTCCCACTGAAGATCTTCCTTCCTCCCTGAACATCCTTAGCAACAGCTCCCCACATCCATCAGCGTTCATGCCCTGGGAGCGGTGGTGGACCTGTGGTGGTGAAGCACCACGCGCCGGCAGGGAGAGGCCAGCACTGTTACTGCAATTATTGACAGCACTCTCAAGAGCACGTTGGTTTTTTCCACCTGTACCTATTGCTGAAGCAGCTGGTGTTACCTTTCTCCATAATTTTTGCCCGCAGGATGCTCTTCTCTGGCTTCTGACAGAGCAGCACCTGTGGATGTATTTATTACTGTAGAAATGGGGGTCCTCATCTCAACTGCTTTTTTTACCCCTAGCACCATTGAGTAGTTGGGGGAGCAGCTGAGGGTCTGCTCCAATGTTCTGTGTGTCCTCCAGCACATGAGCAACACCCATGCCATAAAAGCAAGAGAGCAACACATCCAGGAGAACCACCAAGAAGCCAGCTGCGTCAGTTCCGTGATGACTCAAGGACAGCAACCTAAACCCAGGCAGCCCCAGCATAAATCTATTTGCAAAGAGTGATTACACTGAGTCGAAAGCTCTTGGCCATAATTTGTAGCCATCTGGGCCAGCAGGGCCTCCTCCTGCTCTGGTTGAAGTCAGCAGCAAAATTTCCATTGCCTTTGCTGGGAACACCTGCGGAGCACGGGAGCGGTGCCAACCCGCCGGGGGCAGCAGGGCAGGAACAGCAGCCCCATGAGGCTGTTGGGCACCAAACACAGACTCTGTGCTGGGATCTGGCCAGAAAAGGGAACCGGTGAGAGGTCTCAGCAGCTGGGACTGGCAAGGTAAAAGCCATCTCCACACTGAAATGCTGCAGAGCACCTGAAACTGGTGCAAGCGGTGTGGCTGTACTGGAGTAACTGCATTAACTGGGAACCTTGATGTTGACCTTCAAGATCCCAACTGTCCTTTCTTCTTCGCCCACATGCTGTCACCTTCTGTACATCCCTTCCTCTTGCTCTCCACATTTCCTTGAACACGTCCACGCTGGAGAATGAATGGCTTCTCCAGCCAGTGAGCAATATCACCACAGCAAAGCACCCCATCGATGGACAAACCAGTGGGTGGACAAACCAGTGGGTGGAAACCATGCACAAAGGCACATGTCTTCCTGGCAGAGGGAAGAAGCCACTGAGACAGGAGATAGGAGGCCTCCAAGAGAGAAACTTGAAGTGGTTGTGTGGGGGTTCGTTGCTCTGTTGCTGGCTGACATCAGGCTCTTTGGGCTCAGAGAGAGATCTGTTTCATTTTAAAGCCAAGGATCTCATTAGCACGATCGTGAAAGACAGAAAAGAGCTGGAGGTTGGTGGAGGGCTGCTGGTGGGGAGGGAAATGGCACAGAAGTGCCCTCAAGCTGTGTTTAAACACAGTCTGGGAGCACCCTGCCCTGTTGGGACAGCCTCGCTGACCCAGGGATGGGCTGTCTCCTTCCCCTGACGGCAGGGTGAGTGGCTGGAGGCCACAGCCAGGAGAGCAGCTGCCCAAAAGCTCAACCCAAGGCACCTACTCACTCCTCTGCACCCCTGGGGAAGCCTTCCCCCTGCCAAATCCCTCCTGCTCCTCCTTGCACTCTCCTTCTTCCCGGGGTCCTTCCTCCTCCTCTCTCCCATCACTGGCCAGACACTGCTGTTCGTGGGCAGCAACAGCTCTGGCCAAGTGCCTGCCTCTCCAGCTGGCAGCAGAAGACAAGGTGCCCGTGGCTGTGTTTGCAGGGGTGGGAAGCACGTTGGCTGTGGTTATGCAGCTCTGCAGAGCTGAGGGCTGATCTGACACAGGCTCCTGGGCAGCCCTACACGTTTGAAGCCAACCGGTCCTTGAAAGCTGCTTTTCCACTTTTCTAAAGACTCCATTGCAAGAAGTAGCCCGTGAAAGAGCCATTTGCTGGATCCAGAACAAGGGGAGATTCCCCCATCAGGCTGAGAAAAATCACAAAAGCAACACACACACACAAAAGCAAAGAACCAACAAAAACAGGAGGAAAAAAGAACGCCACTTAGTTAATTCAAAACAACACATCGTAGTTATAACTGCAGATCAGCTTCAGTAATGCAAACAGAACATAAATTAGGCCCCCTGTGCTGTTGCTCACCAGAGGTAATATTCGTTATTACAATTCCTTCTACGCAGCATCATAAAATACCAAATAGGATGGGGCTGCTTTCAAGTACAGCCTCTTCAGAGCAATTGGAGAGTCTGGCTCGAACACCTGGCAAAGGAGAGAGACACATTCATCCCCCCGTGTCTTGAAGAAATTGAGGAGAGATGTTTATCAAGGAAATGAGTAATACAACGGTTTGGCTTTCAGCAGCCTTGGCAATACATACAGCAGGTTCCAGCACAGGTTTGTAAAAAATTAATTAGCAGTGAGTAGGAAAAGGAGAAATGAATGTTATTCTCTGTGCTGCAGTCTTGTTTAACCTAATAAAAGTGATTGAACTATAAGATCCCAGTGAAACACCTCCTAAAATTAAGTGTTTCTCCAGAAATGGAGCTCTTAATTTCACAGTAGGAATGATCAAATATTCTAAACTCTACCACGTTTCGTCTCCTAACAACAGATACCTGACAAGACGGTCAGACTCCCCTAAAATTTTAGCTTGTTTTGTTATCATTAAAAATCAATGGGATTTTGGAGCCTAATTTATCCAGCCGAGCTCTGCTCTGCGTCTGTAAGCACTTAAAATATGAAAATCTGCCATAAAATAATTAAGCCTATTCTAAATTTTAATGAAAATCTAACAATGAAAGTTTGGAGAAGATAAAGCTCTGAATTTTTCCAGCTGGCCTTGCAAGCCCCTCAAGCAAGCCATGAATCAAAGCTGAAACTCCAGCAAAGCAGGGGGCCTGGCAACCCTGGTATGGGCTACCCTGTACCTTCTTCCAGCCTGTCTCCATTAGAGCCTGAGACATCGTTCCAGAAGAGAACAATTCTAAGAGCAGCTGCAGTCTGTAAAGCACAGCTCTAATGACCTGTCCCGAGAGGCACGGGAAGCTCTGCATGCTCCTGGTCACCACTTTGAAGAGCTCCTGCATGCTGAGCAGAGGGAGCCTCGTGTGACAGCAGCACCCTTCCCACCAAGGCTTTGGCAGAGGTGGACCAGTCCTGCATCCCTCGTGCAGCTCTTTTCCTTTGGGATTCACTCCCAGTTTCCAGAAGCACAAAGCAAAGGAGAATTTGGCCTGCCAAATTGCTAGCAATGCGTCAGACCCAGAGCCCTTTAAATTCCCCAGGTGGCAGCGACCAAACACAACTGCTTGGAATTAGTCCTTCAGGTCACCTCTTGATGTCCTGGGGTAAGTGACAGTCACAACTCAAGCTGGGCAATCAGTGCATTGGGCCAGCTCCCACTGCAGCCAGCGGTGATCTTGCCAAGTAAAACCAGAGCAAGAAAGTTCTGGGTATAAAGAGCAGCAAAACTTGTTAGAAGAAGCAAACCTTTGCTGTAACCAACCAATGCCAGATGATCCCTACTAGAGGCCAACCACCTCCACGGTTCAAACATCTCACAGAACATTCTCCCTCATCCATCAACACACCAGGAAAGTAATCACAAGGCCTTGTGCAGTGCCAGTAGAGATAACAGAGTGTACTCAAGCAATGAGCATTGGCTTCCTCTCTGGGAAAGCTTTATTTTCTTTTTTACCCCATGGCAGCAGAAATCAGCAGGGACTAATGGGCAGGGAGAGAGCTGGAGAAAGCAGCAGTGCCCTACAAAATCAGTCAAGCGACCCACAGTCTTGGGTATGCTGAGATGCGAGCTCAGCTCTTCCTAGATCCTCTGCATCTCAAGCAGGCAGGTACCAGGGCAGCTGGCACCATCTCTGCAGCTTCCCCAGGAACACCTCTGCAGAGCCTTTACTCAGGAATCTATTTCAGGTTGCTCTTAAACCAGCTCATATAGATAGGAAAAAATCCCCAGTCTGCTCAGCTGGTGCATCTGAAGTGTTAGAAACATCACCAAGGCGATGAAGCTTTACTTTCTTTTTTTTTTTTTTTTAATCCCTCCTGTTAAAAAAAAAAACAACAACCCCACAACTTTCTCCAAAGCTGTATTTCCTCTCCCCTTCATGCACACACACACACTTTATCTGTCGAGAAAGCTCGCCTGCGCTGCAGCCGTGACCTGTGGGATCATATGTCTGTTGGTAAACACACACGGGCCACCTGTGGAGGCACAGGATCAGTCAAGCACAGAACAAAATCTGAAGTTCCCTCCCCAGGTCTGGGCACACCGTGCCAAGCTCAGTCCATCAGCCAGCTACAGCCAACAGCACTTGGACATCCTCACCCACACAGCGCCCGAGTTTGGGCTGAGCCACCGTTCAGCTGGGGTAGGGACGTAGGTCAGTTGAAAAGCCTGGTGGGTATAAACCATCGTGTTTGATGTCCCAGCAACAGACTGTATCACTCATCACCCATCCTGATCAGTCAACACATCCCGAGCAGTTACGCGGGGACCACGGATGCTCCTTACGCGGTGCTGCCACAGGGACCAGGGTGGCAAGGTCTGCTCCAGATCAACCCCTCCATGGAATACGTGGTGTTGAAGGTGATGCTAAGAGGAACAGTGTCTCTCCAAGAAAGTCACCTCTTTATGGCATGAAAGCAAAGCTCCGATGACAGGAACAAAGCAGCACCTTGCTCACTTCTCATGTGACGCTTCAGGGCCACGTTCTGTCAGTGTTTGTTTCAAGAGGAACTGCAGGACGTCATCTGAGAGTCCGGGTGTTTTCTTTCTGTCTTCCAAGACAACTTCTCCCTCATCCGGCTTTGTAAAACAAGCAGTAGTGGGGTGGTTTGGAAAGATCTTACACCCATCTCTGTTCAAGACCACCTGGGCCATTTGCAGGCAACGCAACCCATATTTTGTTCCATCCCGGTTTGCCAGCTCTGAAATCTTCTGCGACAGACATTGTGATGCAGCCTCGTAGGTGGGATCCGTTCTGTCTGGCCGTTTTCTGCAGTACATTTTGTAGAAATCCTCAAGAGATTTCCTGACACTGGTGTCTTCTGCACTGTCGTGTTCATACGTCCATGAGAAAGCAGCATCATTAGGTTCAGCGGGCTCACACAGCCCTGCTTTTGGAGAACATCTCATGTTTGCTCTCTCAGAGCCTCCAGCAAAAAAGCTCCCAGGAACTGCAGCGGGTAGATTGCTCTCTCCTGCAAGCACAAGATCAATGAAAACTCATTAGTCACCAGGTCATTCCTGTGGCAAGATCTGTTTTTGTCCCCTCTCCCTGCAGCCTGGCAGACAGGCTCTGTGCAGGGGCTGAGCTAAATTCTGCTTTCCACTCGGCTGGGCTGCAGATTCATACAAGAAGCACTGTATTTGGGGATCTCATAGTTGTCCCAGCCTCACCCCACTGCAGTGTGACCTACCTCCTAGCTCCTCTCAGCCATACTTCCAGAGAGCTGGGAACTGGGATCCTCTGCTGCAGAAGACAACAGCTGTCCCCCAGGGAAGTCCCGTTTGCAGCTGAAGCAGTTCTGCCTCTGTCTCCTTTTTCTCCCTTCATCCCCGGGTCTCATTTTTCCCTTTTCAGAGTTCTTAATTTTACTCCTACAGCACAATGTGCAGTCCTGTCCTTCAGCTTTCAGCCAGACCCAGAGCCCCCAGACCAACACTGGTACGGTGACTGCAGAGAGTTTGGGAAAGGAGACCACCTGCTTTCCCACAAAGACCCATTTTTGCAGCCCAAGTGCACTAAACACTCTTCCCACATCCTGCAGGAATTTTTAGAGATAACGTTTATGTAAAGGCTGAGGACTCATTCTTGCCTAGCTCCTCCCCTCCTTTCTTGCTGACCCACATCTCTGGATCACAGTCAGGGCTAGGGCTCTCTCCCACCCCAATGCAATCAAGGGAGACACTTTGTACTTATAATTAATACAGCATCAGCAGAGACTCTTGGCAGCGATGTGACCAGGACGATCAGGAAGCCACACAGAGCTGCAGGTAGGATGACCCCCCCATAAAAAAGACCTTGAATGAGGCTCTGGTACCCAGGGAGTGCCTCTAACTGCAATTGCATCCCTGAGCCCACCGTGCCAGCCCATTTGCCAAGCACCTGAGACACAGAAGAACATTTTCCAGGGCTCAGCTAGAGGTTGCCCAACCATCATTGGCAACTGACACAAGGAGGACGTAGGGAGGCAGAAAATAGCTGGGTCTTTTCTAATTCTGTGCAATACGAGGCAGAGTGCAGTCCTTCACTTGGGTGAGAGACCATGTTCAAAGGAAATCTCAGCACAGTGGCAAAAGGCTGCTCTTCCCCTCCCAGTAAACAAAGAGCTACCCTCTCCTTCTTGAGTGGCCAGAGATTCATTAAAATGAAATTAAGATGTCTGTTCAGTCATGCTGTACATGGCCTCTTTCTTCCTCCCCCTACTTTCTATCTTTGATCTTTCTTTTCAATTTCACTTCATCTTTAATTCTGCAATTTTAGACAGAACTCTCCCTCCTCTTGCAGCGTGTCATTTCCAGTGCAGTACAAAGAAAAGCTTAGCAGCCTTCTTTTAACATCGATATACGCCATGAGAGCAGCAAATCAGAGGTAATCAAAGAGAACAGGGCCACTTTGCCTCAGTGATCTCTCAGCCGTGGTGCCTCTGTTCAACCAGAACCGAAGCCTCATGCATCTCTGATGGCTCAGTCAAGTGGCACTTGTGCTCAGGCTCCTGTGGCAATTGCAAGCCCCTGTGCCGAGCTCCTGGCTCACTCCTGCTGACGCACAGCTCACCGCCAGGTCCTGGAAAGAGCAGCAGCCACCTCCAGCCACAAATCCCAGCCCTGCCTGGTCTGGGAAGAACAAAATCCTATTGGTTTCGTGGTGTCAGGGGAGACCTTCGCAATGCTGTTCTGCCCTTCTCCTGCAATCTTAGATGATTGGATATTGGGAAAAATCTCTTCGCTGTAAGGGTTGTCAAGCCTTGGAACAGGCTGCCCGGGGAAGTGGTGGAGTCACCATCCCTGGAGGTATTTGTAAGACATGTAGATGTGGTGCTGAATGACATGGGTTAGTGGTGGATTTGGCAGTGTTGGGTTAATGGTTGGACTCAATGACCTTAAAGGTCTTTTCCAATGTAAATGATTATTCTATTCTCTTCTCTTCTATTCCATTCTATTCCATTCCATTCCATTCCATTCCATTCCATTCCATTCCATTCTCTGCCAGTATGACCTATAAACAAATCACCCTTTGCTGAAGCACCATCCACCGAAGAAGTGACCAGTAAGTACTTCAGGGGTATATTTTGGGGTTTGATTAATCAGAAAGTACTCAATTATATTATTGGGAGAACAGTTTTCTTTCAGTTACTGATTCAAATTTATGTATCTCGCTTTTTCAATAGCAGTCCCTATCCTCTTAGTGGATTACTTTTGCAGCAAAGCCTTCTTAAGGCAAGACATGAAAACTTAGACGCAGAATTCCCAGAAACAATCTATATCCCACCTTTCCTCAGCTTTCCTGATAATTTCCCAGTCCCTTCTCAAATTATCTGCTGAGACCAATCTTTGCAAATACACTTTTCCTTCCTAAAAGATATCAGTCAAGGCAGAGTTGGCCCCCTCTAAACAGCCGATATTGCTGTTGCGATGCAATCCTGAATAATTTACAAAGGACAGGGCACCAGCCCAGCAGCTGGATGCCTGCAGGGTCCAGAAAGAGCTTCTCAGCCGGGGCACCCGTGCAGGACACAGACACGCCATGCAGGCCAGCAAACACGCTGGGAAAGGCAAAGGCAGCATTCAACTAATCGATCCCTTTCCCTCTCCATGCACCCCCACCTCCCAGGAAAGCTGGGATTCCCTGAGAGCACACAGCACTGTTACTTCAAAGCTGAGACCTCTCTGGCCACCTCCCAGTAGCATGAAAATTGTAGTTTTATGAACTTTATTCTTCCACGCTGAACTTAACAGCGCAGCTGTTCTCACACCCTTGTGCTGGCTTGAGCCAGCACCTACAGAAGTCAATGTGAAGAAGAGCAGGGCTGAAATCTCCCACTCTGTTCACCTGTAACGGAGCTTCACCGCCAGAGAGCCTGGTCCAAATTATTTTTAGTTATTTTCTCTCACTTATGCGACCAAGCACGCGTTAAACGGAAAAAAAATAATAACAAAAGCCCCCCAGAAAAAAAAGCCCAACAGCTGAAACAGGTCATTACTCATGTCTTGATTTCATTCTCACATGATGGATAAGCATCAGTAAGAATATACACTACTTCATCTGCGCCTCCAGTCCACACTAATTGAAGTGCAGCATTTTCAGCTTATTAGTAAAAGACCTGGGGGCTGCTAAAAGGATATTCTTTGTGTTTATAAACCTGCTGATGAAAATTTAAAGCCTTCCATCTGGTACAAGCACATAACCCTACCGCTCGAAGCGCACAACCAAATCCTGCTTTGGACTCGGCTCACTTTCACTGACGCAACCTCTCTGCAATATTGCTATTTTCCCTTCCACAAGAGCAGCTCAGGTAGGGATTTAAGTCTCCATATACCCGTGTTCAAGCACATACAGCCAGAGGGTAAAATAAGACATCCCTCAAACAGCAGAGCTCCAACAATGGTGGCTCTCTGGGGGAAGAAATGTCCCCAGATTCAGGTGGGCAGCAATCCCTGCAGCTGCTGGTGCCTCACTAGAGCTGGTGTGGCTGTGATCTCTGTCTCTGCCCCTTGCAGAGGCTTTGCTGGACGCCAGCATCTGTTAATTCTCTCATTAAATCTCTAGCTGGGTTTGTCCAAGCCTCCTGCCCTCTCCCACGCCACCCGACTGCCTCCCGGGAACCCTGCACATAGGAGGTGGGCCTCTCCTCCTGCCCAGGACACAAAGGTCCATCCTGTTATGAGGGACTGCGAGATTTATGCTGGAGATCTGAGTGTGGGAGAGCTCAACCCACAGTGTTTTGTCATCAGCAGTTCTGTGAAAAGGGCAATTACACCGTTGGTTTCAGGACAGGAATCATTTGCCCTAAGGCTTAGAAATGACTCAGCCCTGGCCCAGATGGAGCTGGAGTCCAAGCCCATCAAAGTGAATGCCCCAGGGCAGCAAGTCCTGTCTCCAAAGGGTTCAAGCCCTTGGCCCCTTCCAGCTGTTTGACCGACCACATGCCATGGAGAGCTCGGAGCACGGGCTGAATTTCTCTGGGAGCCTCTATTGTGCTGCCCTAAACACCGACCAAGAAAACCTTAAGATTGAGGAAAGTGAGGTATTTTTTTGAACAGAACTAAATTAATCTGGAGACACACAAATTGCCCTTACGTTCACTGTAGCGACTGAAGTTCAACCAGATGCTGGTGAGATGATGCTAGAGCACATCCCTATGTTGTAAAGTCAATGACAGGGCTGTTATTCAGAGTCTCTTAGAGTGACAGAGCTGATGTAGGTACTCAGCTCTGAGACGGTGCACTGAGAGAACACGTGTCTGCTTCCTGCTCCAGCCACCCTGCTGGAGAAACCATCTACAGCCACCCTGCTGGCTGCCAAGGCCCACAGAAACCATCAAGACCAGCTTGTCTGAACACAGGAAAAAGGAAAAACAAAGGAAAGCAGAGAGCTAGATGAGAGAGGAACTCTCCTTGTGTGAGACTATCCCAAAATTCCCAACGCTTTCCCTACTCTTCCTGGGAGCAGCTGGAGCTGAGCATAACTGAATATAGCTTTTTTATTCAGAGTAGCTGAAGAGCAGAAGCAGGAGACACGGTCTAGCTGGGGACACAAACTCCAGCTATGGACTCGCATGTCAGAGCTTAAATTACTGTCTTCCCTGAGGCACCATCATGATTTTATGCCAAGTTCAAGAACCACAAGAGATCACAGATCTCATCTCTTGGCACCTGGTAGGTCCCAAACTTTTCCTCAGGGAGGGAGACAGAAGACTCTCTCCTGTTTGTCACGAAATCAGCCACTCCTTGCCATGGACACCACAACCTCTACCTCAGTGTGCTCCTTCTACACACGAGTCTTCTCCTCACTGTGACTCGTTACAGCCAAAGGCAGCACATTCTCAGCATCCAAGGGCACACAAGCAGGACACAAGTTAGCAGTTGTTTTGGTTGAGGGTACCCATTTAAAAAGGGCCATTCTTTTCCCATCAACCTGCAAGGATGCACCTGGGGTAAAAGCAATCACAGAATCCTCATGGTTGGAAGGGACCTCTGAGATCACCGAGTTCAACCACACACACACACAAAAGACCCCCACAATCTTGCCACGTCTACACGCTTCCTAAATCCCTCCAGAGATGGTGACTCCACCACCTCCCTGGGCAGGCTGTGCCAGTGCCTGACCACCCTCTCAGGAAAGTCATTCTTCCTAAGATCTCATCTAAACCTCCCCTGCCACAACTTCAGACCATTTCCTCTGCTCCTGGCATCATTCCCTTGGGAGAAGAGGCCACCCCCCACCTCTCTACACCCTCCTGTCAGGGAGTTGTAGAGGGCAAGGAGGTCTCCCCTCAGCCTCCTCTTCTCCAAACTCAACATGTCCAGTTCCCTCAGCCTCTCCTCATAGGACTTGTTCTCAATCATTCACAAATAAGAAGGGGTCCCTAATTCTGTGGCTGCTGTCTAAGTGTAAGTGCACAAAGTGCTGCTACAGACCACGCAGCACTCCAAGGAAATCCCCTCTTGCCTCACCATCAGGCACGTCAATACGGCTTGGGAAAGTTAAAGCAGGGGCAATCCCATTTGGGCTGGAGCAGAGCTCCCGACTGACAGCACATCTGTGCCAAATCCCATCAGTTGGAGGATGCATCTATCTGCACAGGGGGCAAGAACAAGTCCCAGGTGGCAGCAGAACTCCCTACGTGCCCACGCACCTTACTCTTACATATGCTGAGCACTTGAGACAGCTAATGCAGAGAAAAACCATCGTTTTTTGTTTGTTTTTTTTTTAATTTCCACCTGGTTGGTTTCCAATGGGAGTGCATGTATCATCACGGTAATACAATTCCACGGTAATACAATTCCACTCTGCTCTGGGAAGAAAAAAGAAATTTAGGGAGAATTTTGCAGGAGCTCATTATACCCCATCTCACAGACTCTTAGCCTGCCAGTAATCACAATCAGAATAAAAAAACATCAGAATGCTCAGGCATTGCAAAGTTAGACATTTTGGGGCCAAATCCTATTGTCCTTACTCACATTAATAAAACTTCCATTGATTACAACTGTTAAAAATCCACATGGTAACTGCTCATTACATCCCTTTCAATGAACAGTAATATATTTGTACTGTATGATTTCCATTACTAACATTTAAATTGGAATAGCACCCCAAAAAAAAAAGTATCAAAACCCCAAGTACCATTCTGCTAGGTGCTGCACAGACACCTATCACTTTGAGTAAATGACAGATCCTACAGCATTGAAGAATTATGGTAAAGTTATAATTTTTCTGCCTTGCAGAAAACAGATGGTTCTTTTCCTTGCATTGTTTTTTGAGAAACCTTCCAGCATTTAAAGCAAAGGCAAAATGGCACTTTCAATGACATTATCATTCAGAAAGCCTGTTGTCAGCAGACGAAATTTGTTCCTCGTGGGTATTTAAATTGCGAACTGAAAGTGAAAATAAGAATATAATTGGCTTTGCTGCTGTTGCTGTCTCCCCGATGACACACGAGTCAGCTCCCCATGCCACAACACGCAGCGGGCTACAGCTCCCAAGACAGCATCTTCTGCTTTACACATGGCACAACCAGCGATGTCCTTCGTGCCCGTGGCAGGGGCACCCCTCGCTGTGCCTGCTTGCTGAGGAAGGGCTGGGAGCTGGGCAAATGTTGGCTGCTCCATAGGGAGGAACAGCACTGGGTACAGCCCAGTATTGAGTCAGGCTCTCTGCCTTTTTTTTTTTTTTTTCCTACCTGCTGCACATTTGTGGTGTGAAAAGTTGCGGGAGGGGAGGGCTTTAATCTGCATGGGATAAGACGTAAGCAGTTATTCTGGGGAAGCACAAACCCTTCCCTTTCTGTCTAACTCCCTTCGGAGTTTGAAATTCAAGAAAAATAAAAAAGCCTGGCAAATGGTAAAGTGCTTTGGGAAGGCAATAAGCAGGCACAGCTCATCCCCCCAGACGCTCCTCCAAATGTCACATTGGGTACGAAGCTCTGCCCTGCTTCTGAGAGCTCACAGCTGATGCCTGCTGCGCTGTACTTTTAAGTCAGCTGGAAAACTCAGCTAAATGAAAATCGCACTAGTGAAACTCGGTGGATTTAATAAACCACAGAGCAGCCAGTCAGCCACAGTATGAACTCCTACGAATTAACACGCCTTCCGTGCTGAAAGCCAGGAGCCAGGCACCGCTCCTCATCTCACAAACCCGTTCCTAAGCAACCAAACCCCACGGTCCAGGGCAATAGGTATGGGCAGAAGCAGCAGCAGCAGCATAAACACCATCACTTACGGCTGTGCCCCAAGAGCTACGGGCCCTGGCTGGCACTGTCTGTGAGGAGCTGCTCTCAGTGGGACAGCACAGAGCATCGCCCGCTGCCAACAGCCCCGGCGTCTCCGAAGAGACGGGCAGACACGTAACGGGGGTGCCCGAGATGTGATTTTTACAAGGCAAGTTCCTCCCTTGGAGGTCATCGCCGTTCTAAAAACAGACACGGCAAAGTTAAGAATTCTTCAAATAGGTTTATTTAGAGTGATTTCATTTACATAATTCTGTAGCCAGCAAAAAAAACCAAACCCTACAGCATCCTATTTGTCTCAAATTGTGATTCAAAAAATAGCTTCTTAAGATCTAAGACTAAAGATTCTACTATGAAGAGTAACCTTTCTCTGGAACAGAAATAATAAAAAAACCTGTTTATGTAGCTGAAAACATTAACTGTCAATTAAGGTTATTACCCAGCAGACGAGGGCATCAAGGGGCTTTATTAAATTACAACTGTCTGCTGCTTTCCTACTACATACACAGTCTTGGGAGCTGACAGCCAGACTCGCCTTGTCTATGTAACACTAACAGCACCAATTTCCAGAAAGAAACTCTGACAAGGCCTCTTGTGCTAATTGCTCAGCTTCCAATTAGGCATTAGGAAAGCACGGGGAAGTGACTAAAAGCCCAGCACCACACGTTCACGTGCACAGCCCCAGCAGCGCTGTGCCAGACCAGCCTCTCCTTAGCCACAGCGAAACGTCCCCGTGGGCTTCCAGCCTGGGATGGAGAGGACCCAAGAGGAGCATCCCCAAGCCAAGCCTCTGCCTCCTCTGCAGGTGGAAGTAGGAACCAGCCTCTCATGCCATGTCCCTCGCTCCCCAGGACCCCAGCATTGTGGGGAGGACTCACACCATTTGAGTCGTTTGACCCCTTTCCTCCTGTGAGCAGGCAGAAGCCTTTTATTAAAAAGATCAATTTGTCCCTCTTTTAATCAGTAACTTGCAGTGTTGCTTTTTTTTTTTTTTTTTTTTGCCCTTCTGTCAGCGTTCTCCTGAGGAGACCGGATGGCGCCCAGAGGCGGAAAGGACTTGACCCCCACCTCCCTCCACACCCCCGACCCTGGGTGGTCAGGGTGGGCTCCCTGAAGCCTCACCGACGGCTCCCTCCTTCCCGCCCTTCCCCTCAGCGACCCCCTCGCCTCAGGGTGGGACACCCGCGCGCCGACACGTGACCCTCCTCCGCGGGGGCGGGGCTCCGCTCCG
>NW_015094507.1:3063865-3108216 GCF_001431845.1 Calidris pugnax
TATACACAGAAGGCTCTAATTTAGCCCCAGATCGTATTTGTCTTTAAACTCATCATATTTCAGAACAAAAGCAAAAGTCTGGTACTTGAAATCAGTGAGAAACCATTCTGCCTGCCTGATTTTCACTGCTGAAGATTTGCAAAGAATTTTATGAAGGAAAACTGGGGTTTGTGTTTTATGGTGCCTGAAGGAGCTTTACTCACACAGCACAGCTAAACAAAACGGTAGTTGTTTCCCTTCATGTTTTTTTTTCCTGTCTAAAATTTATAAATTCCAGTCTTGTCTATTCCGGTCTATTCTTTTTTTTCAGCTGTCTATAGAGTCAGGTCTTCATGAACTGTTAGCTTTCTGAATTTCCCAAAGAACTTAAGGGAGAAGGAAGGAAGGAATTTTTATTCAGCCCCTGGGTTGGGTTACTGGCTGGGCACTGCCAGAAGTCACAAAACTCTTTGCTACGCTCACCTCTTCTGCAAAGTGCTGAGAAAGTCCCTTGGGAACCTGTCAGCCAAGGAGACCTCTCGAAGACACAAAGAGGGACTGATGGGAGACAACACTCTTCATAGCTCCAAGGTAAAAAGACAAGCAGGGAAAAATCCTTCCCCTTTCTGGCAAGATGCACAAAGGAAAGATCCTGTCCTTCTAGACGTTCTGCAGATGTTGTCATGCAGCACCGAGGAGGCTGTGAGCTGAAATTAAAAGCAGACTTAACACCTGTCTGGATGACAATTGCTAATCCCAGACAAGTCTAGCAAAAACCCCACAATATCTGGAAGAGTTATTAAATCCCATTCTTCAGGGCTTTAGCAAATCCTCTGCTAGATGCAAGAATGGGGCCCAACGCTGCAGACACCCATTTTGGAGGATGGGTTGTAATAAAGAGAGGGAAACTGCCTCTTATTCTGAAATATTCAGTAACAGCCACTGCCAATGACAGGAAGGAACTCCAGATTACAAATATTAGTAAGACAATACCACAATATTTGCAAGTATGAAAAAGAAAACAAAACCCAAAGCAATATCCTTTCTCGATATATTAAATGCTACGTCTTTCATTCGGAGTCACACATTTTCAGCACTCCAGAGGACTGGCAGTCCTCAGCTGGTGCCTCTGGCAAGAACAGGAAGAAGCAGACAGCTCTCACTGGAGATCAATGACAGCTCTCACTGGAGATCAATAGTTCAAGTTTCAACATCAGTTTACAAAAATTCTACTTTCTGCATCTCCTTGTGGAGCGACACTCATTTGCCACAATTTGCGACACAATTTGCCAGGAAAAACAAGAATATGATGCTACTCATACAGCTAAAATAGACAGCATTTCTGTAATGAGAAAAACAGGCTAGAAGACAGAAATATTAGATAAAATTTAGCAAAAGATTTGCTTTATTTACAGCCTGTGTGAACTTGGAAAAGGGGGGGAGGGGGTGTTGTTGTTCAGTGTATGCTGCCTTCCCTTGCCATTACAGCACTGGAAAGTCCAATTCAGTACAATGTCAGCACCCACAAACATATATCCAGTCTACGTTGCAGAGATTCACATGCATTTCAGCTCTGCTTCCAACCAGCTACACACAGGTGTGCACACAAGTGACATGAGAATCATAGGCAGAAAAGCAGTTCCTAGATGAAGAGTATACTGCAAAGCAAGATATAATCTATTTATATTTTGTATTCCTTCCTGAATTGTAGGTTAAATTGTACTACTTGTAAATATTTCTGAGAGCAAGAGAGTTATGACCTATAATACTACCATTAGCCATCTTCATGGGAGGCCCTGCAGCTGGAGGCCTGGATCCTGCTGTGGGATTGATGCCAGGGTACCACAGAGCATCCTCTGTAAAACAGCTGCTGCGGGGAAGAGAAAACGCTCTAGAAACTGTGGAGGTTGAAGACTGAGTCAAATAAGGTAAAGGGGGACTTAAATATAACTTCTTCCCCATTCCTTACCCCCTCCAGCCTGCACACCTGAATGTCCCCTAGTCAAATGCATCTATGTGAGTTTGCTCAACTTTCTACCAACTTATTATTTAGGTTGGGATCCCAAATCAGTGAACTGATTTTTCGAAGTGCCGAATACACAGATGCTCTCACCAAATTTAAAAGAAGCCATAGAGGTTTTAGCTCTTTTGAAGACAATGCTATCTAAGCTTCAACTTTACAAATTCTTCAGCAGCAGATCACTACAAGCTGTACAACAGAAAAACAAGAGAGGGACCTTTTGGTTCTCCGATTTTATGGTCCTGATCTTTGGTTTTTGTCTCAGGCAAAAAGCCTTACGATTCTCTCTAGGTGTGACAGAGGGATTAAAGGCACCGTCAGCAAGTTGGCAGACGACACCAAGCTGTGTGGTGTTGTCTATACACCAGAGGGATGGGATGTCATCCAGAAGGACCTGGACAGGCTGGAGAGGTGGGCCCAGGTGAACCTCATGAGGTTCAACAAGAGCAAATGCAAGGTTCTGCACCTGGGCCAGAACAATCCTCACCACCAGTACAGTCTGGGGGGTGAGGTATTAGAAAGCAGCCCTGAGGAAAGGGACTTGGGGGTGCTGGTGGATGAGAAGCTGGACATGAGCAGGCAGTGGGCACTTGCAGCCCAGAAGGCCAATCCCATCCTGGGCTGCATCAAAAGATGCATTGCCAGCAGGTCCAGAGAGGTGATTCTTCTGCTTTACTCTGCTCTGGTGAGACCTCACCTGGAGTATTGTGTGCAGGTCTGGAGCCCTCAATATAAGAAAGATATGGATCTGATGGAGCGGGTCCAGAGGAGGGCCACAAGGATGATCAGGGGGTTGGAGCACCTCTGCTACGAGGACAGGCTGAGGGAGCTGGGGTTGTTCAGCCTGGAGAAGAGGAGGCTCCAGGGAGACCTAATAGCGGCCTTCCAGTACCTGAAGGGAGCCTACAGGAAGGCTGGGGAGAACCTGTTTAGAAAGGCCTGTAGTGATAGGACAAGGGGCAATGGCTTCAAGCTGGAGAAGAACAGATTTAGATTGGAGATTAGGAGAAAGTTCTTTACTGTGAGGGTGGTGGAGCACTGGAACAGGTTGCCCAGGGAGGTGGTTGAGGTCCCATCCCTGGAGATATTCAAGGTGAGGCTCGACAAGGCCCTGGGCAACCTGGTCTAGTTGGGGGTGTCCCTGCTGACTGCGGGGGGGTCGGACTAGATGACCTTTGGAGGTCCCTTCCGGCCTGGGCAATTCTATGATTCTATGAAATACCTGAATGTGTGCAGTCTGTCCCTCTCCAGATCAAAGTGGTTTGATCTCTCACTAAGAACAATGGAGGAACACTTGCAGAGGTGGTTTCTTGAATTTACTTGCAATAAGCTGACTTTAAAACCACGCTTCTTGGCCGTGCTGTGCTACTGAAAATAGGTTGCGTGTCAGACAAGTACAGAAAGGCTTGCACAAATAGAAAAAAAAAACAAAACCAAAACACAAAGAAATAGTCTTAAAAAGCACAGGCAAATTGCGGGAACAAAGGTAAAAGAATCTACTGATATCCTGGTGGAAGATTTGAAGGCAGAATGAGTCACTTTCCCTGTCCCCCTGCAGGCCTGGCAGGCTGCACGCACTGAACAGGCTGTGCAGAGACACAGCCATGTCCAGAAAGAGCAGACCCCGGGCTCTGTCACCTCCCCAGCCCCACCGGGTGGGATGTGGCATCACACGGCTTGGGGCTGGTGGTGTCTGCATTGCCAGAGGAAGCTTATGCATCAGATGCTGATCAAAAAATGAAAAAAGCCAGGCTCAAAAATAAGAATGGAAGCAAGATACCGATCTCCACCTATCAGCTTTCCACTGGCTAATAAATGAAACACCATCATACTGAAGAAATCAGAGTCAGATATATCAAGGAAATTTTCAAGAGACAGAAAATGCAATTTCAACCGAATACAATGAAAAGCAAGCAAGATATAGAAATTTAATAACTTGGAAGTATTTGTTCATCACTGGTCTGTGGCATTTCAGCTGCTTGCCACTTTAGAAGTACACTGAATAAACATTTAAGCCACCTAGTTTTGCTGCATTATTACTTGGAATCAAGTAATGAGTAGAAAGATTATTGGTCTAGTGCGATAGGCACATTTATAGACCGTTCACAAATGCTGGAGGCTTGAGAACCACAAGAGCTTTTTTTTAATTATCTACACGGTGTTTGAGGAATCACTGAACATCTCTTCCATCAGAACCAGCTTGACAGAAAATCGGGTTTTTAACAGAAGTGTTTTGGCATTTAATCAGTGAGCTTTCTGCAGGAATTGCTGTGTTGCTAATAAACCAAGCACCTGAAAACTGAAATTGGAAGTGGTTATTGTCACATCAGAATTGCGTTGGGAGTGAATCCTCGGGCCCTCAATGGGGGAGGGAGGACCTGCCAAACTTTTCTCAGGCGGTATCATGGGTGTGGGACTCTACATGCCTCTGAATGGACTTAAAAAAAAACAAACAGAAGGGCAGAGCAGAAGGGAGAAAGTCCTTAGAAAGGAATGTGACTTTAAAATCTAAAGAGGAGAAAATAACTGAGCAAGCAACTAGAGCAGTCTCCATTCCTGACTCCTCACTTCATCCTCCCAGCCAGCCAAGGGAAAGGCTTGGCAACACAGGTATGTCCCTGCTGTAATTCAGCTTTGCCTTCACGGGCCAAAGAGTAAAAGGCTTCAGTGACTCTGGATCCATGTGCATCCCTTTGGCTGGCTCCACAGCCCCTTAGTCCTGCTGTTACAGACCATTTCTTAGCCGTGAGCAGACCTGGGGACAGTCAAACCTCTCAGTTCTGCCCCAAACCAAAGAGTTCACCCGAATTACCAGCGGACACAACTACGAAGGTCAGCGAGAGCCCAAATCCTGTTTAGAAAGCCAGCAAAATAAAACTCCCATGTTGTCCATCCCATCTGCACCAGGATGGCCCTGCTGAGAGGCTGCCCAGGCTTTACCGGGCAAGAGGCGGGTGCTGCCTGTGAGCCCGTTTCAGTAACACCTTCAACTACTGACGAACTGTGGTTAGTGACAGTTACTGCAACCACCCAACGCTTCTGCACCGCCCGTTTACGACACGGATGTTTTTAAGCCACACAAGAGAGATGAAGGTCTTGCCCTGCCAGCTATAGCTTGGAAACATCTTGGCGATGTACACCGATACTTGTGAAGAGGAAAAACTAATTCATTCCTACAAAACGAGGCAGACAGATAAGCCAGAGCAAGCCAGGGCCATTTGAATGTTCCTTTATTAAAGGAAACATTTTTCACCCAGCTTCAGCCATGAGATTGCCTATCTCATCCACAAGTAATCACACCAGCAGCACGGCAGGGGAAAGGTAAAATACCTTTTAAAAACGTAGGAGAGTTAGGGCTTACAGTGTGTTTTTCATAATCCATTTGCACCGTTTACAAACAGCACAGAACAACACCTCAACTATTTTTCAAGGTGATGGGAGAGCGTTTGTGTGACTTCCAACAGAGAGGTGAGACGAATTATGATTACATTTCTTTAGAATTTTTTCTCCAAATATGGGCTGGAGAGACTACAGAAACAGACACCCAGACCCTGGGAAACACCAGGAAGGGCAGGATTTGTAGTTTCCTCATCAGACTTTCAAAATTGCCTGGCTCTTCTTTTCAAATGTGAAGCAACCAATGTTCTTGGGGCATTTAGTAATTCCCATTGCTCTTTCGTCATCCGAATGAGAACGCAGGTCTCCACATGCAACTGATGCTCTCTCCAAAACAGTTATCAGAGGGGGGAAAAAAGACAAGAAATAAAAATTATGACAATAAACGTGAGCAAAGCTGAACAAACAGGCCATCAACAGATAAAAGGGAGTGTCTTTGAGTCCAGACAATCAGGGGCTGCAGCAAAGGTGCTAAATGCATGTAAATTATGTTCCTAAAAACAACACACAAACTAAACCTTCCCCAGCTCTCTGGGCACGCAACCAGCTCTGCACCAGGAAGCCCCAGATCAGATGGATTTAGATGTATCTTCAGGGTAGTGATTGAGATTCTTGAAGAAACAACAAATCCTTTCAGTATGGTGGCCTTGCTCAAGGTTGGTGTTTTTCTGACTCTGATCTCAACCCGTGAAGATACCTCAGCATCTTGCTTTTGGGTGTCCGCTTAAAAGAGCAGGGGAAGGACAGCGTGCTTGGGAACACTGCTCTGCTTGCTGAGAAGGCCTTGCTGGCCCGTGTGAAAAAAATGATCCAAAAAGAGAACATGTTTTGGAATGAGTCTACACTGAAATGGAAGACAGAGGTGGATATAAATTAAACCCTATCAGGGCAGCATTACATTACTTTTAGTACTCTGGGAGGCAGTAGCTAGACAAGGTGAAAAAGCCATTATGAAGTGGAATGCCTCATTGAAACACGGGGCAAAAGGGTTACAGAGGCCTGAAAACTCTGTTTAATTAACAAAACAGCTTCAAACCCATGGAACTCGTAATTCCCAGGTCAGCAGCACCCATCCAGGCCTGGAAACCATTCAGGGAGTGTCTGGGAGCGGGTAGGTTTTCCAGACCCACCTGCCCAGCCTGAACCACTGGACCACTTCTTGGTGATGGAGGAAGGAGGACTGGCACCACCTAAGGCTTCGGCATGACCAGGCTGTGAACATTTTGCTGGACCATTTCAGATTTTGCTATTTGTATTCAAATTATAATGTGGCTAAAATTAATACAGAAAACTGAAGGTGATTCTGATCAAACCATGAAACTCACTAGTTCCAGCAATGGAAACAGCTGCCAACTTCAGCTATCAAATCTTGTTTGCAGACAGGTTTTCAAACAATGGAAATGCACACATATTTTGGAGTAATGTTTCTTCTTCTTTTAAAAATGTCAAAGAAATTAATGACAGGCCACCACTGATTAGCACTCCTGGCAACATTAATACAAACATAATTAATAATATTAATCATATTAATATAGCCATTCAGCTATTCAAAGGAAAAGGCAAATATTTAACATCATGAATACCTTAATACTGGACATTTCTATCCAATGACAAAATTGGATATGTATGATATGCATATGGTACAAAACAGATCCTTAACAGTGAAGGTAGATTTCATTTTTCAAATAAAAAGGTAACATTACCACTATTCCATTTCATGTATCTAGGCTGGAGATATTCCTGACAGTTCTGGTTCAAGCTAAAATCTCCTGGCTCTTATTTGAGGTAGGCTGGTGGGGTGGGATTTGACAGTCCATACAATTTAGCTGATCATACATTCCGGTAATTTTGATTTTTTTAAGCACAAAAATTTATGATCAGCTCAATAATTTTGTTTTAAAGGGCCTAAAGAAAACATAATTCAAACAGATTGGATTCTGTGATTGTAGTAAATACATCTCTTTTATTTATAAATAAAGCAGGGAATCCTGAAACAAAGGCTTCAGTGAAGACTTTCAGCTCAAGTTTTGGGATCTGTCTTCAAGGGCTACTTAGCAGGGTTTTTTAGATCAAACGTGGACAACATGAGGACAAAAGTAATTAATTTTTTATTCCACTATCTTGACAACCCCCTTCCTTAATCTCTTCCATTTTCTCAGAAACCATCCCCAAAGCCTCAGCACCCTCATAAGCGAGGACACTTCTGCAGCGTATATAGACACCTCTTAAAGGTCTTATACCTACAGACAGAAGAGCATACCAGAACGACTCAGACTTGAACATTGTTAACTAACAAATAAGATGGGTAGGTGCATTTCCTATTAATTAAATTTAGTCAGGAACAGCTATCAGAAAATTGAATTGACATTCTTCAGCTCTGAAGTTTTAAAACTTCTACAACCATAGCGCTAGAGTCCGTCATTTCCTCCACTCTACAAACAAATCCACTTTCCACTTTCACATTCTTCTACTTTCTCTTGGTCACGTTCTCTGCTGAAGGTTAATCGTGGCTCTTAAGACATAAGGAGATATATCTGACACTTCTCTTACCTTGAAAAATGTTTAATGCATTAAGGGGAAAAAAAAGGCTAGCACCCTTGAGTGAGCGATTGAATCAGGATAAAATAAAGGTCACTGAGAATTAAAATAAAACAAATATCTGTCTGTCTGAGACGCTCACTTGTGCCCTTAGTGCCAACCCCTTAAGCAACCGTCACTCATTCTTTGTAATAAAACCATAAGAGGCCAGTCTGCTGCAGCACAGACTTGAAGGAATTCAGAGATTAAGGTATTCAGAGGTGGAGATAAAAAGGGGCATTTTAGTGAGAGCAGCATGTGTCACCCAATGCCAACATACAAGCACAAGCAGGGAACAAAGAGCTAACGACGTGAAGACATGCAGAAGGCACGCAAGGTTAATCATGGGGTGTCCTCCTGTTCATTTCAAACACACCTGCAGCGTCACTACTACTGAGTTTAAGAGATCTTGGGGTTTTCTTGGGTTTTTTTTATCCTCCGGTGCAACAATGAAGGCTTATTCATCCTCCTGCCAAACTGTGAGGAAAAGGAGGCACAGGAAAAGTTATTTAAAGCTGCTCCTGATAAACAGAACCCTGACCCAACAGGGAGCCCAGAGTCAATCTGAAGACAGCAAAGGAGCAGTCTGTCCTGGAGGAGCAGGGATTGTGCAAAGCAGGACGAGAGACAAAAGTTGTTTGCCACCTTGCAGAGAGGCTTGGCAGGAATGATGGCATCAGCCCGTGCTGCCTCCTTTCCAAGCCTCACTCTGTGTGGCAGCCTTCACACCCTGCGGTCAGCTGCGTGAGGAGCATCCCCGCGGGTAGAACACCCGGTCCAGGCTCCAGGGAAGCCTTTGGAGCAGAACATGGGTTCACCACAGCTCCCTGGGGACCACACAGAACATGGGTTCACCACAGCTGCCTTCGTGCCCACCCTGGCAGTTGCGACCCCCAGGGAGGACCACGAAGGACCACGAAGGAAGCGCTGCTCTCTCTCCAGCTCTGCCACCCTCCACCCTACAGAAGTCATTTCAGCACGGAGGCAGGGGCTTTATCCCCCCCCCAGGGAAACCAGAGCGTGATACTGAGCCATCCTGACAGACTTGGCAAATCCCACCGCGGAAGATCTCGATTGGAAATCCCACAGTGGAAGTGGAATTTCAGATACGCTTCCAGGAGCTAGAACGACTGTCAGCAGCTGCTTTCTAACCTTCACTGCCCGTCTCAGCGGGGTCCCCTCTACTCCCACTTACACGGGGTCTCACCCTGCTGGAAAGAAGAGAACAGAGTCCCAGCACAGATTTTCACACATCACAAAACCAAGGCAGCAGCAGTGTCTATCTTCTCGACTTCATTGTAGAATTTTTCCCTCGTGTTGCAGGTCATGAATTTAAAGAAAATTTGAAATAAATGCAAATTGTGGCAGTTCTTATGTTCGTACCAAAAGCTATAAGCTTTTTAAATGCAATTTATGTGAAAGGAGGCAAAAATGCTTTGTACTCATTAGCAAAAAACAGCCCAAGGAAAAAAAAGGTGATTGAAAAGAAATTACATCCTGGGTCCAGGTAAATTATATTACAGACAGCTAGCTGTCCAACAGGAACACTTTGGACTGTGACACACATCAAAATAATCTAATTACCCTTAAAAATCAGAGAATCTGTAAGTTTACCTAAAAAATAGGAGATGAGCTTTTTATTGTTTTCACTGCAGACACAAACAGAAGACACTGATTAACTTACTGGGCTCAAGAGAGGTAATTATTTTGCAGCAGATGCATCTGTAAGAGCAATTCTGTGACAGGTTCAGATTTAATCTGCCATTGTTTTATGAAGACTATCTGCACAAATTATTTTTTCCCCTTAGATTTCAGGTTTTGAGTTGAACTCTGCTCAGACAGAATGCAAAACTCAATTACAGCCCAGTATCAGGATCTCCTGATGCTAGAGACACATGCTACAGACTGAGCCTAATGAAAGGTCCCTAGCTGAAAAGAGTTTAATTTCCTTTAAAAAAAAAAAAAAAACAACAACAAACCACACTGCCCAGTTTTGTAGAAATATTAAAAAGATGATGGAAAACAGATGAACAGATTACTGAGCACATATGAAAGGGAGAATATTTTTGAAGTTTTTTTTTGCCCGGAAACAAGTTTAGATGTATTTTAATGAAATACTCTCTTACTGTGAGTAAGAGATGTGCTGTTTCATTCTGCAATATTACCCCAAGAGCAGAGGATCTGGGTAACAATGTTCTGTTACGCTGTAAATCCACAGACTTGAAAAAGTGTTTAGCAAGAGATGCCAGCAGCTTTGAATCAACTTTCCCAACGCTGTTTCTCAGCTCCCTGCAGGCTGATACCCCACTCTCTGCATGCCCAGGAGTAGCAGGGGAGGAGGAGGAAGGTACAGGAGCATCACACAGGGAGCGTGGATGAGGGCAGACATCTGTGACACAACCCCAGCCCAGCCTACCCTGGCTCTCCAGTTCTCTGAGTCCAGCACCTGGACTCTGCTAGGATTTTCCTGTTCTTGGTGTACTCCATGCTGTGTTTCACCTGGGAGAACACCGTGCCCCAGCATCTGTTTCACAATGGACTATCAGACCAGCTCGGGGTTTTTTGGCTGGCTCTGACATTGGGCAGACCCACAAGCAACTCAAAGCCCCCAAGGGGTGGGGAGCACTCCAGCTCCCAGCCAAGGAACTGGTCATAAGGACAGCACAAGAATTGGCTATGAAAAAAAAAGCCTTAGTGGGTGGAATTACAACTCGAGTCTCCAGAAAAGCAGAAGAATCCTTCTTTGGACAGCTTTCCCGAAGATACCTTTAGCCAAAAACGTCCACGTTCATTCCTCATGCAGCCATGAGGTGTTCAACTAAATTTAAGGCAAAGAGCTATTTAATCAGTAGATGGGAAAAAACCTGCATCCCCCTTTTGCCTGCCTCAGGCCAACGCCTTATCAATGCCACAAATACAGCATCTGCCCAGCAACCTGCGCAAAAATCCAAAGTGTTTCTCAAACCTGTTTGCCCTCCCCACCGTTTCAAAGGCCCAAGGCTCACGGCAGGGCAGGGCACACCGGTTTCCCCAGTTCTGACAGACAAAAGCATTTGCTGTGTGTGACCAGCAAAGGAGTTAACGAGGCTTCTGAGAAACCCAGTCAGCTCTGGGGCAGGAAAAGTGCAGTAGGTTTTATTTATGCAAATTAACCCACTGAATGAACTATACCATTCACAGAATCACAGAATGCAATGGGGTTGGAAGGGACCTCTGGAGATCATCCAGTCCAACCCCCTGCCAGAGCAGGGCCACCCAGAGCAGGTCCCACAGGAACGTGTCCAGGTGGGGTTTGAATGTCTCCAGAGAAGGAGACTCCACCACCTCTCTGGGCAGCCTCTGCCAGGGCTCTGCCACCCTCACAGGAAAGAAGCTCCTCCTCATGTTTAGGTGGAACTTCTTATACTCAAGTTTGTGCCCATTTCCTCTTGTCCCGTCCCTGGGCACCACTGAAAAAAGACTGGCCCCATCTTCTTGACACCCTCCCTTTAAGTATTTATAAGCATTGATCAGATCCCCCCTCAGCCTTCTCTTCTCCAGACTAAAATGCCCCAAGTCCCTCACCCTCTCCTCATAAGGGAGATGCTCCAAGTTTTTTCTTATCACATCAAGTCTTTTCTCATGGACACTGAGCCGTGTGATTTCAGGAGGCACCTGCAGACCAAGACTGCAGACTCTACCCCGTGCAGAATGAAGCCATGGGTACTCGCTCGTGTGCTCTCCTTCGGGCGCCCCGGCTCCTCAGGGTGTCACACGCCGTGTGCCACCCAGCCCCAAGAGCCCTCTTTGTACCCACGTATGGCTAAGGTACAACAGATGGTTCATTACATCTCCTTTGTCTCAGGTTTTTATGCCTTTGAGCAGGACTTAACGTGCACCAACGCACATTTGGGAGAGTGACATTTTTCCAAGACCACATTGAGCTTCAGGGAATATTCGCACGAACATTAATGAAACCAGAGGTGTTCCCGCAAACACTCCCAGGAGAAAACAAAGATGGTTTGAGGCAAAGTGGTATAGAAAAGGACAAAACAAGAGTTAAATCAACACAGTCACACAGATGATGTTCTAACAGATGCAAAACTGAGATCATTAACCTCTTCTCCAGGTTACTAACAGCAGCAAGAAGAGGCAGGGACAATTACATTAAAATTTTAATGAGTTGTCACTAACCTGCTGTAGTTCTAGATACCATTTAAGTTCCATTAAGTAGTATAGCTCTTGCCTAATTAGCTATGTTCTGCAATAACATGTGGCAATATTAACAACATATCTGGCTAGACTGAGCAGCACCCAGACCCATGGTCGTGGTCGAAGCAATGAGCAGAAGCAGAGACCAAAGGGTGCTGCCTGCCATACCATCTCCTCTCCTGGTTTGGTTCCTCTCACAGTTGCAGCCTCATTAGCAAATCAAGGCTTGCTGAAGCCCGCCACAGGTAAGGGCAAGACACCCTTCCGGTTGGGTCATCCCACAATAACTGGGCTCCAAGTAAAGCATTCCAGGCAGGCGAGCCTCTGGAGTGTTGTGTTGATAGCTGATAGAGTCCAATTCCCAACCACATGCACTTTTAGAGTCCCTGCAGTGTTTATTGTCACAATGTCACTCCTGCTGATGGCAGGAGAGGCACAGGGAGGGACAGCCTGGCAGGTACCGTACGCAGCAGCCTGACCAAACGGAGCAGGGGGGTGCCTGCAGTGCTCACCCACAGCCCCCAAGAAGACAGGCTCCATTGCTGCTTCATTGCTTGCTCCCTTCTTCCATCACAGGGAGAAAGGCAACGCTGGAGCCACAGCACAGGGATACTCAGATACATACCCAAACTCACTGAATTTCACTGAATTTTTAGAGTTGGAAGAGACCATAGAGATCATCTGGTCCAACTCCCCTGCTGAAGCAGGATTGCCTAGAGCTTGTCAGAGCATGTTACTCAGGAGCATCCAGGTGGGTCTTGAAAATCTCCAGAGAAGGGGACTCCACACCCTCCCTGGGCAGCCTGTTCCAGGGCTCTGCCACCCTCACCGTGAAGAAGTTTTTTCTCATATTCGAGTGGAACCTCCTATGTTCCAACTTGTGCCCGTTGCCCCTCGTCCTCTCACTGGGAACTACTGAAAAGAGTCTGGTTCCCTCCTCCTTCAAACCACCCTTGAGATACTTGTCAGCATTAATAAGATCTCTCCTTAGCCTTCTCTTCTCCAGACTAAAGAGTCCCAGCTCTCTCAGTCTTTCTTCATAAGGGAGATGCTCCAATCCTTGAATCATCTTCGTTGCCCTTCGTTGGACTCTTTCCAGTAGTTCTCTGTCCCTCTTGAACTGGGGAGCCCAGAACTGGACGCAGGATTCCAGTTGTGGCCTCACCAGTGCAGAGCAGAGGGGGAGAATGACTTCCCTTGACCTGCTGGCCACACTCTTCCCTGTGCAGCCCAGGATTCCATTGGCCTTCCTGGCCACAAGAGCACACTGCTTGCTCATTGTCATTTTGCTGTCCACCAGGACCCCTAGATCTTTCTCTTCAGAAGTTGTCTCCAGCAGGTCCACCCCTAACCTGTACTGGTGCCTGACATTCTTCTTCCCCAGGTGCAGGACCCTACACTTTTCCCTGTTGAACCTCATGAGGTTCTTCCTTGCCCAGCTCTCCAGCCTGTCCAGGTCTCACTGGATGGCAGCACAGCCCTCCGGGGTGTGAGCCACCCCTCCCAGTTTTGTGTCATCAGCAAACTTGCTGAGGATACACTCTGTCCCCTCATCCAGGTCACTGATGAATATATGAATAAATATATGAATATATAAATATATATATATATATGAGCTCCGCACCAAAGTTTCAAGCACCAGGCCTTTCCGGTGCTCATTCATTAGTCACTAGAGCAAGAGCAATTAGGGGGCAAAATGGTGTCCAGAAGAGCAGTAAAATCCATAGCAACACGTTGGTTCCTCAGAGGAGCTGAAGCAACTCTTTTCAAATTAGCAGTAAATAGCATTTTGCAAAAGGAAAACCTCAGGCACAGCATCAGATGCAACCGCTTCCAAACCAGCAGTGAAGCCTGATTACTTTCTCCTGCAATAATCAAGGGAGGGAATCAGATTCCTGCAATTAGCCAATAACTTGCTGGCTGAGAAAAGCTCTGGAGGTCTGTTTGAGGGGCGAGGAGAAAGGGAGGGCCCAGCTCCTGCCTGGCAGAGCTTCAAACAGCTTGGCAGATTCAGAGTAAATCCCTTCACTGAGGCTGCTGAACAAAACCAACCTTCCCGTCTTCTCTCAAATCCGGCCACCCGACTGCTTTAGGACCACTCTGCTCTTACTGATGTTGCCTCCAAGATGAGCAGAACCTTGAGGCACACAGAATTCTAATATATCTACGGAGGCCAAATTTGCCCCTGCTTGCAGCTCTGTCACACCGCCCTCCTTTCCATGGCTTAGCTGCACAGAGAATTGGGCTGTTCGACCACGACACGTTCATTTAGCACCAGTTTGGAAAGGCAAATCCTGGTTTTAGTGCACAACTGAGAAAAGGTGAACTGGCAGCAGAGCCTCCTGCCAGATCCTCTCACAAGGACTTCCTTCTGAAATCACCTTACTCTTAAGAAGTGGCCAGACTGGTTTGCTGGTGTTTTAAAAGGCCAATGGAGAGCAGGGAGACTATTGCTGTGATCCCAGAAAGCACAGACTGCAACACAAAGACAGCTAGACACTGGCACCTAGATACAGCACAGTGGTTTTGTTCTGGGCTCAAGGGAGGAAGATTTTGGCAAACTAAGGATGTAACAAAGCAGGCTCCTAGCCTGAAGTATTAAAACCAGCCACGTGCACTTTTTAAAGGTGGATCCCTGCCTGAAAGAGACAATTAGGTTTTGTATCACCATGTTCTATCATCAGTATGGTGTAGAGATAGCAGCTGACTAATCCATCAGTGAATAGAAATCTTCATCTACAAATATTTCATTGCCAGGTATTGGTAACATCAGAAGTCATGAAGAATTTAAGCAACTGAGTATTTTGCACGTGTGTGGGAAGAGCACGGGCAAAACCAGCATTTTGTTTCCTGTGTGAAGAGCCCCATTTGCCAACAACGCATGTTCACCCTCGTTCCCCACACGGTTTAACTCATCCTGGTGAGTATGCAGTTCACAGCTGCTAATTATAGAGCCTGACGCTTGCGTTCTGAATATCAGATCCAACTTTCAAGCTCATTTTTGCTTTCATCCTCTGCAAAAGAATGAGTCCTCTTCTTGCTCTTAAGAGGAAAAAAATTCAGTGCTAGATCCTCATCAGGAGGAAATTACTAACTCTGTATCGGAGGACTGCTGAGAGCTAACACTAAGACACAACTTCCTAAAAATGCAAAAATATTTCCCTTTATATTCCAAGATTGCTGGGCTGAAGAATACTAATATTTCCTCACATTCAGTCTAACAGGGGAACGAAACCCTCAGTGACTCAGCCGCTGGAGCAAACCTGACTTCTGGAATGCTGCCACAGGCTCTGCAGATTCACACACGCACTAGACAAGTGCCTCATATAAAATAATAATTAGCAGCAATAACAAACATCCTACCACAAAACGCTGGTGCAGCATGAAATGGGTTTTCTCAAGTTATTTTATTTTGCATCTTCTGTTGCTTTCATTATATTTTAATTAAAGCTGCATCAGGAGAAAAATTAACCTAGGAATAACCTCATTAGACATCCAGAGGAGCAGCACTGTAGAGCACTGCTCAATTCAGCAGGGACTGCAGATGTTGGCTCAGTAAATCAGGCTCTGCTTCAATTCAGCACTTCAACAGACAGTTCGCCCCTTCAAGAAATTGCTACTAAATTATAAGAGATCACGAAATAGATCCCACTTGTGCCGCTCCATGACCAGGAGTAAAGATGATATATTTCTCTGGTCTATTTTATAGACCATAACTACTTAAATCATTAAATTCAGAATACATTTGTATTATGAACAGTACAGAAGGACTTGGGGCTAGACACTGGGTCAGCATACTAAGGGTGAGTATTTCTTAGGTCTCTACAAGTTACCACATTTTTGATGTATGCTATCTGTGGGTTACCCATTAACAAAGTAAAATACCACTGTAAAATTCACTCATGCACAAATATAACCTAAGCTGTGGACCAAAAAAAAAAAAAGTTTTCCCCACCTCCAACTCTGCATTGCCTGCTTCTCTCTTCCAACAACCCCCTCCTGCTCTGGCCCTCGGGCAGGTTAGCCAAGGGTTTATTGTCAAGTACCAGCACTTAAGAGGTACAGAGAGTTGTACACATTAAAGGATTGGTATCAGCCTTGCTGTCAGCAGAATGGCAATATCTCTTGCTCTTTTCTAAAGGAGAAAGGAAGAAGGTGCCAGGCAGGATGGGATCAGAAGTATAATCTCGTCTAGTGTGTCCCCTGCACCTGTGGTCTGTTCTAGGTAGCAACCGGGAAATGTGATAATGGGAATATGTAGGTGTGATCTGACACTTGGAATTAGGCAGCAATTAGTACAAGCCTTAAAACACCACCCTACGATCTCAGCAACATTTGTGTCAGCAAGAACTATTGACTTGACTTGCTCTTATTAAACAAAACAGTGTATAATCCCCTTTCTTAATACTGCTAAGCTCTTAGTCTCAATAATTTCCTGTAGCACTCAGTTTTATAATCTAATTACCTGCTGTGTATGAAGCGCTTGATTTTGATTCTACCAACGTTCCTTTTCCTCATCTTTCAATACATGCAGAACCAACACTGAGATTCCTCTCCTGATCATGATTATTTTCTGGATTTAACTTTCTTTAAAAAAAAAAAAAACAAGATAGAAGTACTCACATGAAACAGACCACTACGGAAGTACCAAATCCACTATTCATTTAGAAGACTTCATGGTGTACGTGTCTGCCTTCCCATGCTTACTCTTTTCTAGTTCTTTTTGTATCACCTTTTCAGATCTAAAAAAAAAATACTTTTTCCTGTCAGGCATCACAGCCCATACAAAGCTGGGACCTCCTTCACTCCTAACACACATATTATTACTTAGAGATGTACAAAATAGTCTGCAGGCATTTATAGAAGGTAGGAATGCTAAGGGCTTACTTTATTGACAAACCCAAATAACTTTTGGAGTAAGATCATCTCTACAACATAGGCAGGGCTAGCTTTATAAAATACAGTCAGCCTTTCAAAACTCAAGTGCCACTTGCTTCCACCTCTACCCGGGAAGGAACATGAACAGAGTAGAGCTAGAAATCCCTCAACGTGCTGAAAAGAAAAGCAAGCAGCACGTAGCACAAAATATTGTCATTTGCTTGCCAGTGCTTATTATGGCAGTAAGTAACCAGCTGCCTGCTGCCCTTCACGCAGAACCCTAGCGCAGAGGCTCGCTGTAAACACAGAAGCATTGCTCAGCCCGACAGCATTCCATCTGTCTGCGGAGGAGATTTTATAGGAATATATATGTGCATGCCTAAGCCAGCCAAGGGGCTCAGCTGCCGTGAGATCCACAGCACGCAGCTCCAAGAAGGAAGAGGGGCAGGGTGGGGGGTTGTTAGACGCATGAAATGAAGGAAGAAATCAGATGCAGGAGGGCTCCAGGATAAATCGTCATGTGCTAAAACCCACACTGATGCTGAATCACTGGCTGATGTTGTTTTGTTTAAAAAAATACTGTGGATGATGAAAGCATGCTATATTTTATACTGGCAGTCTGGTATTAAAGGGTTATGAGTCACTATTCTTTGCGCTTTTGTGCTGTAGCCTCAGCAGTTGCACACCAATGAGCTCAGTAAAGTAAACCAGAGGAACAGGGAAAAGAATTGCAGCCTGAATTAAGACACACAGAGAACTAGTTTAAGTCCAGCGCCAGATTCTCTGCTTATGTCATTTATTCTTGTCATAGGTGCCTGAGCTGGAAGGCTTTAGGAGCATTTCCTCTGGACCCACGTGGTGCGGTGCACGCCAAGCGTTACAGAGGGGAAGCAAGAAGACATGGAGAGCAGCGTGTGACTGCGAAGGTGGGGACTAAATAACTACACAGAACATAAGGAAAAAAAAAAACTCCACAATGTGATTGCAGAGAGCAGCCAGAAGATGGTAATGTCTGTCCAGGCAGCAGCACTATGTCCTCCCTCCTCACACAGCCATGGAGCATCCCCTGCAATGCTCCAGGCACTGGATCCACTGTAAGCTCTGCCCAGGAAACTGTCCATCCCTGCCCACAGCCTCCTGCTCAGTTCTTACTCCAAATTGGCCATGGCAGAGTTGCGTAGGAACAAGCTGCATCCTCTCACAGCAGTAAGTCTGGCCTCTGCACTAAGTGGAGTCCTGGGAGCACAGCAAGGAATACAACCTCTCACTTCAACAGCACCGGCGTCCTTTTTTCCCTCCTTCTCCCTGCCACCAGCCACAGAGGATTCCTCGAGATGTGTTTCTCTGCTGCCAACTCCTAGCAGCTTCAAAGAAGCTTCAAAGTCAGCAAATAAATTCAGAAGCAGTAAGAGACCAGGGCAGACGTTTCTCATTTTCCCTCTTTGCACTTCAATGACAAGCCTAAGTGCAGAGCCTTTCGGATCCAATAAAGCCTGGGTCGTTTTTCCAGCACACAGTCACGCTGCACGTCTGAGAAAAGGTTTGAATGATAGAGAGAAATGTGGAGTGAAAGCCCCCCAGTGAAAAGGAGAAAGTCAGGCTGCGCATAAATGATCACTGGTGTAACACATGCCCAGAAGAGGCTGAACTTCACACTAAGAACTGAGGCCTCTCAGGGTCCTCAAGGAGTTTTGTGTAACAGGACAGATGGATCTGACAAATTGCAGGGCAAACCCTCTACTTTTAGAATCACACCAGGAAAAAAAAAAAAAAAAAAGAGTAAAAATCTTGCTAATAGCTTAACAAAGAAACATCCTTCATTACTGTATAGGTTCACTGCTTAGGCCATGCAGACACTTCAGAGAGGCTCATTTCCCTTATCTCCGTGACATTCAGACACACTGGAGAGATACTGGTATTTCAGCACACAGTGCTCTGGCACATGTTGCTTACATAAGCCATCCCTGTAAACTGGTAATAAAAGAACATTCCCTGATTATTTATTTATGCAGCTCCAGGGGGTCTGTTTGCTATCTCAGCAGTAACGATGATGAATTACATAAAAGCACCCTCAGAGTGGGAGGAACAGTCATGTACAAACATGGTACAACATGTGGCACGATGCAAACCGCTGTCTTTCAGGCACCAGAAGGTAAAGCTTCTACAGCTCCCTGAAAGGAGGGTGTAGCCAGGGGGGGATGGTCTCTTCTCCCAAGGAACAGGCCATAGGACAAGAGGAAATGGCCTCAAGTTGTGCCAGGGGAGGTTTAGGATGGATATTGGGAAAAATTTCTTCACTGCAAGGGTTATCAGGCTTTGGAAGAGCTGCCCGGGGAAGTGATGGAGTTGCCATCCCTGGAGGTATTGAAAAGCTGGGCAGACGTGGTGCTGAGGGACATGGGTTGGTGGTGGGCTTGGCAGGGTTAGGTTAATGCTTGGACTTGATGATCTTAATGGTCCCTTCCAACCTCGACGATTCCACGATTCTCAGTGCAAGCAGCGAGACTGGGTGCCGGGCAGGTGAAACATGCATCCACCAGAGGCAAACACTTGAGAAAACCAAGCAGAAATGAAAGCCACTGCCAGCAAATCAGCATATTTAAAAGAACAAGCAGGGAAACAAGAGTTTTTAAAGAGACTTGAGGAGTGACATTTCGTATTTACGCATTCTATCCCCTGAGTACCAAACCACCCTCTAAACTCCAAACCCTGCTCACAGCCGGGCTGGAGGCTCTACGCTCCAGAGCACCTGATGAAATGTTTGAAGCCAAGGTTCCCTGGGAGCCCTGCAGCATTGTCACCCAGGTTTTTTTTCTCGGGTAGAGCTGCATTTCAGACTGACACACCTATACTGCTGCCCCACACACCTGAGCTAACCTGGGTGACCCACACAGGGCCGTGCTATGAAAGAAAGACGGTGGCAGGCTGGCACAGGGTGGCCTCAGCGTGGCTTACCAGGCAACTCACCCTTTTCTGTCCAAGTCAGACATCCTTCCTGGTTTGAATTGGGATTTTAAGCCATTGTCACAGATCTTTACCACCCACACACAAGGGATGCCGCCGACAAGCGGAGGCACCAAGGCAGACTCTCCAGACAGCAGGGACCAGTGATGCTGGTTTTACATAGCAAAGTTATCACAGTCATTTTGTGTTTTGCCACTTGCTGGCTGCTCAACACACATTATTACGTCTGGGGTCATGTTTGCAGTATCTGTGCTACAACAAAACCATAATGACAAGCTGCAAAGAGCAGCTTCATCATACAAGAAAGGAACCAGCATCTTGGGAGCTTCACACAAAAGAATTTAGCACTAATGAAAAGATGCTATGAATAAATATCCAGGTAGCAGGAACCTTACACACCTCCACAGCTTTCCCCAGTTATTTCAATTATTTAAGGATCCATGGCATGCATATTCATTTTTCTTCAAGAAAAAATAAAGTATTTTGTGGAGATGCTTCAGCTGTACAGCAGTTCTCGCAATCCAAAGTGACTGGAAACACCAGCACATTTCACAGCTGCTCTTACCGTATATTGTACTTAATTATAAAATGCATACCCTGGCTTATGGCCCACAGGATGGCTTTGGAGCTGCTCCTCTCAGCTGTTAAGGAAAACTGGAGCTACACTGAAATTGTTTCCCACAAAAGGTGCTTCTCTTCCTTAAAAGCAGAACTGGAAATGGGACCAGTCTAACCTGGACACCCTGCAGCAGGGTCTGCAGGAGCTGGAGTCCAATCCCTCTGTGGTCTTTGCCCCCCGTGTAACTCTCATCTCTGTGAATCTTTCGACACAAACTGCTTACATGATTTTAAAGTTAAAAATACATCCTAGAGGCTTTGTTTTCTTCTTTATAAAAAAAGAAAACCAAGCCTTTTTCTCTACAGTAGTAGAGAAAGTGAACTTATTTCAAACACAGAGCACTCAGTGCTCAGACATACACTGAAATCTAGTTTCATACTATCTTGTTTAGACACTTACCAGTGCCAAAAACTGGACCAAACTTTTACAGGCAGGCAGTGCTGCGACAAGGGCAGGAGCACTTGCTGGATTTCCCATCAGAAAGAAGAGGTGAAGGGAAGCAGACACTCGGTATGCTGTGGGGAGGGGGCAGCTCCCAGTCCTGCACCATCTCCCAGACCTTCTCTCAGGTGTCTCAGCCTCTGTCCCTCAGATCAGGGGGAAATCCTGTCACAGCTTTGGTGCTATAAAGAAGGATGAGTTTATGAAACCCTCTCCTACAGGTCTCTGAATAGAGATTCTCAAAGCTGGGAAACAGCACAGCAGAGAAGAAAGTCTCTCTTCCTGCAGCACGGCCTTTCTCCAGACTCTGCAAAGAAGCCTGAATTAAAAATGACGTTGGCGTCCTCCTGCTGCACACAAGTGGCACCCAAAGTCACTGATACATCAGGAGAGCAGAGGACATTTTCCCAGCCCTCTGTGCTTTGCTTGGTGAAATGCTTTTGGGATGCCTGGATCCAAAAAAAATGGACACACTAATCAACAGCCACTTCCCAACGGTAAGAAGCACAGCTATGGAAAGTTATCTAGGAATTCCGCATATAAAAACATAACTTGTCTGAAAAAGAGGCAATGGACTGCAGTTAAAATGGTAGGCCAAGATGACAGGCAAAGATGGAATGCTGCCCAGCTCCCACACACGTGTAAAATCTTCTCTCCATCACTGCCATTGCTATCCATCTTCCCATACCCTTCCAGCCCCACGGTTACATCAGGGATTGTTCCTAAAGCTTCTCAGCTTCGAAATAATGGCAAAATAAATCAAAATCTATTAGCTGGAAATTAAACAACAAAATGGATTTTGCACAGGATTCCTGGCCTCTCCCTCTACCTCAGAGAGATTTTAATTTCCTGTTTCCCTTTCCTGAATCCTACACTTTTATTCAACCCTTATCCTTTCTATTGGCACTTGAGCACCCTTGCACAGAGCCACAGTAGTCAGGCAGGGAAGCAGAGTCAGGCAGGGAAGCAGCTGAGGGTCTCTGCAAGAGAAGCGTGGAAGGACACCCAAACCAATCTACAAAACTGGTATCATGGGCATTAATACATTCTGGAGTCATGCTCCTGAAGGACTAGACAAGGAATGATACTTAATTGCTGACATATTGTTCTGGGCCATGGTTTCCATGCTGGTTTCCCAAGAGACACACCGGATGCCATACAGACCTGTTAACATAGCCTTTCCCTGAAGATTCTGGAGCCCAACTAAAGACAATTTACAGACAAATTTGTTTCAGACAGAAGCTTGGTGTGGTGACAGCAGCCATCTCGAGTGAACCTTTGTTTTACAGGGAACTATTAAGGTCAGCAAACACACTGCTCCCTCCAGCAGCATCAGTTGACTATCAACATCTGGCATCCAGTTGCTCCAGGCCAGATCCACTTCCACGGATGACTCCAAGAGGTGAGGAAAAGAGCTGATGTTTTAGAGAAACTGAGTAGGGCTACAAGAGATGGCTTCAAGCACAGAAGAAACTTCACACTACATACATGATAAAACCTATTTACAGAACCGGGAAGCCCATGGAAGCCCCCTTTAAGGTGGAACCCAAAGCAAGGATCAGCTTTTCAGCCACGTCTGCACTGTTATTTTGCAGCTTTACGGAGCCAGTAGCATCTGGCTACCCAAAGACACCCCCACGCCAACCTGGTATCAATCTGTATCTTGGTCAATAAGAATTCTTTAGGTCTGTTCTTGTATTACCTTAGAAATTCTTATTTGTCCCCATAATATTTAATGGCATCGTGGTGGTTACAAATGATGGCTGAAAGACACAGGCTTTACAGAGTCTGAACTTGTCTATCATTCCTCTATAAAACACCTATTTGAATGGTTTCTGCTCCAAACCTTCCATTTTCCGTCTCAAAGGAGCCCACACCTGCACTTCAGAGGATAGAAAATGATTCATAAGGAGTTGAACAAAGTCTTGTTCTCTGTCATTTATTTACAGGATTTAATTCCTCCTTATTTAAACAGCTAACGCTCCCTAACTGGCCTGGTTAAGATAAAACAGCATCGGCGTTGAGAATGTACAAAAGTGCCTTGCAGCCACCTTAGGAACAAGTGCCATAATGACATTACTGCAGCCTGAATTAGATTAGGTCACAGCAACGGACAAACACCGATAGCTACGACGACAGAAATAAAAGCCCAGGTTGGAACGACAGTTCAGATAAATATAAGGCAGAAATGGCCCCTAGGGACTCTCCTAGCAGAGCCACGGGGCGAGAGGAGATTAAAAGACCCCAGTCCCAGCGGGAGGCACAGCTCTGCCCACCTACTGCAGGTCCCACTGCCTGGCACGGATGTGGCAGGGCTGTGTGCCAGCAAGTGATTTTCACTGAATTTTTAGAGTTGGAAGGGATCACAGAGATCATCTAGTCCAACTCCCCTGCTGAAGCAGGACCACCCAGAGCTTGTCAGAGCATGTTACTCAGGAGCATCCAGGCGGGTCTTGAAAATCTCCAAAGAAGGGGACTCCACACCCTCCCTGGGCAGCCTGTTCCAGGGCTCTGCCACCCTCACCGTGAAGAAGTTCTTCCTCATATTCAAGTGGAACCCTTTATGTTCCAACTTGTGCCCGTTACCCCTCGTCCTCTCACTGGCAACTACTGAAAAGAGTCTGGCTCCCTCCTCCCTCAGCCCGCCCTTGAGATGCTTGTAGGCATTAAGGTCTCCCCTCAGCCTTCTCTTCTCCAGACTAAAGAGTCCCAGCTCTCTCAGCCTCTCCTCATAAGGGAGATGCTCCAATCCTTGAATCACCTTTGTAGCCCTTCGCTGGACTCTTTCCAGTAGTTCCCTGTCCCTCTTGAACTGGGGAGCCCAGAACTGGATGCAGGATTCCAGTTGTGGCCTCACCAGTGCAGAGCAGAGGGGGAGAATGACTTCCCTTGACCTGCTGGCCACACTCTTCCCTACGCAGCCCAGGATTCCATTGGCCTTCCTGGCCACAAGAGCACACTGCTTGCTCATTGTCATTTTGCTGTCCACCAGGACCCCCAGATCCTTTTCTTCAGAGCTTGTCTCCAGTAGGTCTATGCCTAACCTGTATTGATGCCTAAGATTCTTCTTGAACTAGGCCCTTCTCACACCAGACAACTGGTAAAAGATTAATGAGACCTAAAATAGATACATATTGTTTGCATATGCCATGTGTGCACATTTTAGAGCTTTATGATACTCTACAGCTAACAGCCAGGCTGCTGCCGTCAGTTTAAAAGTAAAGCATTTCGTAGTCGGTCATGTCCAGTAGATGGAGCTTTAAGAAAAGCTACAAATGTATTTGTTACAGTAATGAAATTAGCTATATGGCATCTTGAAAGCAGGTGTGAGCTTTTGTGCAGCCTCCTTTTTGAAATGCATGCCAATGATGGTTTGTTATCATGACCTTTTATACGGATACGCAGATTCCCCTACACGCAGTAAATCCCTGCACTGGCTGCTGAAGTAGGATCACGTTTATTTTGCTGAACCTGACTCATCGCCCTGTCTGACCTTTGTAAATCACTAAAACACTGTCTTCACATTTTAGTTTTGCCATTTCAAGTCTAAGCCAAACCCTTGAGCCGTATAACCAGGAATGGCCAGAAAACCACCTTGGAAAATACAAGCACAGCAAACATCAAAGGCAGAGCAAACATTTTATTGAAAACTGGGCCATCAGGGTTTTGGAAGCAAAGCCAATAAAAACCATGAAGTTTCCTGAAATAAAAGTCCAGCAGTAACAGTTGATTTAGGGATCATGTTGAACACTAAGCAAACAGCACAGTGTGGGAGGACGGCATTTAGGATTTCTAGTCTTTAATTACAGGCTGACGGAGTAAATATTTCCGTGCTGTTTCGAGGACCATCTACTGAAAGGTCTTTCTACTTTTTGGGACCGGGTTACCCTGAATCCCCAGCAGGCAGGTGGCTGTATGTGGACAATGGAGACATGTGGGGGAAAAAAAACCACCACGATTTAGCACAGAACAGGAGACAAGGCAGTGAAAGTGCAAAAGCAAGAAATATTACAAGGGAAGGTAAGAACAGAACAAAGCATGTGAACAGACTGCAGTGAGTGAAAATACCAGGAAAAGAGCAAAAGACAACTTTGACATCCTCGCAGGGATCCTAGCCTTGTATTACTTAAGTAGCAAGAGATCTTTCAAGAGAGGACCTTTTTGAGAGCATAGCTCAGTGCCCAGCAAGGGAAGACTTCCCTTCTTCTACTACAGGTACAAAATTGGGGGGAAAAGAGAGAAAAAGAAATAAATCTAGAAGAACAATGCACTAAGAACTAAAAGCAAGGACAGACTGCCCTCAGCTGTGTCACAGACACCACACTGTGCACAGGTTTTGTCCTCACATCTCTAAAAGATCAGGGACAAGCTGGAAGGGACACACAGAAACACAGTCTAAAGCTGCCTGAAGTCTCGGAATGGCTTTTCTTTGAGATAAAAATAAAGCACACCATGTTTCTTTAGCCTGGAAAAAATACAAGAGGGAGACTGTGTATGATGTCTGTAAGACCACAAATGGCTTGGAGAAAGAAACAACAGTGATCATACACTGTTTCTTGGCCTGCAGGAACTCAGGAGATTTGAGGCACCAAAGGAAGCAAAAGATGCAAAACAGAGCCAGTGGCTCCCCACAGTCCCACTCCCACATCGAGAGAGACAGAGAGGTCCAGAAGCACTTAGACAAATTCCTGGAAGGATCATTCATCAGGAGCTAGTGACACAGGGATATGCCATCTGTGGCTCCTCCACCAGAAGTCCTGGAACCTAAAGGCTGACAGGGATGGGATCAGTTCTGTTTGTCCTGCTCTTAAATATCACCAGTACCTGCTGCTGAAGACAAAATACCACTCAAGCAGACATCACTGACCCACTTTGGGCATTCTCATACCACCCTGTCCTGTGTTTTCTTCTCTGGAGATGCTTCCTGTTGTATTGTGTGTCAATAAAGAACTGACAAAACTGCTGAAATCCTCATTTGCATGAGGCCTCGTCAATCAGACCCTGACACACATTTTTGCACACAGGAAAACAAAAGCCTCCCTAAAAATCTGTTATCAATGTAAGGGATCAGCAGCATCCATTCGGTTCATGAGCCTTGCTACCTGTAAGCACATTTTGGCAACTCAGTATCCAGGCTCTAGATCACATAGTGCACCACAGCAACTCTGCTTCAAGTTCACAATGTACAGACTTTAGGTCTAAAATGGAAAACAACCTAAAGAGTTATGAGCTACCTCAGAAACACAACTTGTTCTCAATGATGAATGGGACAAATGTGTTCTCTGATTCATGGCTTAACGGTTCCACTTGGAGTATTTACTGTTCCTTGCTCTGAACTTTGTTTCACCTTCTATGACCCAACAAGGAGATGCTTCCTTCAGAAGTTTAAAATGTCAGGTCTTTGTACCAGGTCAGGCACGTACAAAGTGCTGCTGAGCTTTGTTAGCCCAGAAGGCAGCTGGAGACTTCCCTGTCCTCTGCACAGTAGGTAACTGTGGGGCACAGAACAATCGCTGCCCCATGGAGGTAATGTGAGCAAGAGGCACAGAGACCATGGGTACAAGGAGCAGAGCCCACAGCAGCCAAGAGCCAGGTCCAGGGTCACAGAGCAGTCACCGTGACTGATTTAACCTGATGAACTTCAATAAAGGCAAGTGTAGGGTGATGGACCTGGGGAGAAATAACCCCTGCACCAGTACAGGTTGGGGGTGACCTGCTGGAGAGCAGCTCTGAGGAGAAAGACCTGGGAGTCCTGGTGGAAAACAGGATGCTCATGAGCCAGCAATGGGCCCTTGTGGCCAAGAAGGCCAAGGGCATCCTGGGAGGCATCAGGAAGAGTGTGACCCACAGGTCAAGAGAGGTCATCCTGCCCCTCTGCTCTGCCCTGGGGAAGCCCCATCTGGAGCACTGGGTCCAGTTCTTGGCTGCCCAGTTCAAGGACAGGGAACTGCTGGAGAGGGTACAGCAGAGGGCTACAAAGATGATGAGGAGCCTGGAGCATCTCATGAGGAGAGGCTGAGGGACTGGGGTCTTTGGAGTGTGGAGAAGAGAAGGCTGAGCGGGGATCTGATCAATGCTTATAAATACTTAAAGGGAGGGTGTCGAGGATGGGGACGGTCTTTTTTTCAGTGGTGCCCAGTGACAGGACAAGAGGAAATGGGCACAAACTTGAGTATAAGAAGTTCCACCTAAACATGAGGAGGAATTCACTCTGAGCAGAAGATGGAACTCAAAACAAGTCAATACGAAGCCTTAGCCCACAGCACCCAGTGGCACCGCACAGTTGTCCCCCGGCACCTCCGAGAGCCAAACTCCTGGGCTTTTCCTTTACACACAGGACTCCAGAATTCCAACAACTTGAGAGCTTAAGTGCAACTCCTGGTCTTTGTTACTGAAGAGCATTTCCTCTGGACTTGATTGCTAATTTTTAATGGTTTAGTACAAACTGTTCATCTTCACAGAACACAGAGGTACTCAGAAGCATTAAAGTCTAAAAGGCATGTCACATGTCTCAGTTCTTTCCCTTACTGATGTCAGCATGGTGCTCTAATTCTCCTTAAAATAGGATTAGTATTCTTCCTCAGAGTGTGAAAGATAAAGCACTGTCTTTTTATCTTCCAAGATTTATTTTTGGCTGGATGCTTTACGTAACACATTGCTGAAAAATTAATTCACAAAAGATGTAAGACCTTCAGCGACTCAAGGGTGCTGAGTGCTTTATTTTTTGAGTCATGCGGTTTCCTTTTATGTAAGGCAGCGTGAATTCCACCCTGCAGCATCATTCCATATTCAACACAACTGGGCCACAAAGCGATGCTTGGGAAGTTAATGCTGCCAAACTCACCAGAGACACGTCGTTACCCAACCCAAGGGCCTGCCCATCACATTGGTGGAGCTGCATAAATTCAAGTCCACTTGAGCCCACAACATCTACACAAAACTATTAGGATCTGAAACATTTCACCTTTTTCTTCCCCTTTTGAAAAGACTGAAGTATTAAGGAAAATCTAATATTTGAGAGTGTACTTGGTTAGAAATCATCAATAAAAAATAACAAAACATGTTCACTTGAAAATAGGTGCTTCTTTGCTTTTGGTAAGCTAAACAAATCACCCACCTTGACAAATAACTGGATGTTTGCACCAGTATCACGGATAAAACATAAAGTTGCTAAAACCAGAACTTTTGGAAAGGCTAAAAAAGTGACAGTTGCACCCAAAAAAAAGCATGATACAACCAAGCTTTAAAGACACTTCATTTACATAAGAAAAATCAGATCCCAGCAGGGCTGTGATAGTGAGAGACAGAAGTAGGAAGGCTCTTCCCAGACAAAACCAAACACTTCACCAACAGGCAACATGAGCCACCTTATGCCAAGATCTCTGCAGCAAACAACGTGCCACCAACCCTCCTAAGAAGTGTTCCCACACCAGCCTTGGGGACTGTTTAGCACCATTTCTCAAGAGCAGTGAAGTGACACGGGCCTGAGCTCGACCCAGCCACTTACATCCCTGCCACTGGCTGAAGCAAAAAATAAACCCCTATTCCTCTAAGTTCCAAGCGTGCAAGGCTGGCAGCGTCGGAAACAGGTAACACTGCTCACTAGAGGGCAGCAGGAAACAAACCAAAAATCATTAAAAATCCAATACTTCACAAAATAGGGGCTGTGATCTTCAGCAAGTCCAAGGTAGTTATGCACGGGTCATCTGCCTAAAAAAACCCATTAATTCCGACGATGTTCGAGCTCACAGTTCAAAGTGAAGAAGGTTTGGAGGTGGGAGAGCACGTTAACTCCCTGCATTCAAAGGAGACTCTTTGTAACAGCACAAGGTATCTTTGCACAGCACCCTCCCCTTCATCTAACTCATTCAGAGTTAGGTTGATGGTTGGACTAGATCTTGAAGGACCCTTCCAACCTAGATGATTCTATCTCCACATGAAGCCAAGAAGTAAAGTATTCTTTGGGCAATCGGTAGCATTTTGGTAAAAGGGAGACTATCAGAAGTTTCTGTATCTAACCACAGCAGCCAGGAGTGCAAGCACAAGCCCTTCTTAACTCAGTTTTGGCTCAGTCTGAAAGTGATTTACAATTCCTGTTTTGGATTTACAAACTTAACACAGACCTCTTAAATGAGAATATACATAAAAGTCTTTAGCTTTGAGGTTGCCTTCAGCATGGCCAGACAAAAAGGCAGTTTGAGAATTCTGCAATTCTGGTAGCAGTGGTAGCTCAGACAGCCAATCTGTAACTCCTGTACCAAGCAATGAATGAATACATTGAGTTCTGAACTGAACCGAATCATCAAGTTTCCTGCTGAATGTTTACTGCTGACAGGAGAAGTACAGCCTGCTCCTTCCGTTTTCAGCTTCTACGTCAGCCCTTGTGTACAATCCCCACACAGAAAAAAGTGCAAACCACGCCAGACTCTTCAGTAAACACAACCCACTTCTGCAAAAGCGATTAAGCAACTCTTGACAGGCAAGTGGACGTGATAAACAGGAGAGGGCATTTAAGGACGAATCAGAACACATGCACCAACGTTAACGTGACTTCTGAGTTGCTAATAAAAGACTCAACAACCCACTGCAAAAGCAGGCATGTGAATTCATTGGGGATGTGTAGCATTTTTTCCAGAGGAATCCCGGGCGCCCATAGAACTGTCAGCTGTGCTACCAGGTTGGAAACCTCTGCTTTGTTTGACACACATGCTTGGTTAATTGAAAACCCAGGAAGCAACTACAACAGCCCAAAAATCACAACAGCTTTTATTTTTAAACGGGGCTAATCTTGCAATCAGGTGTCTTCTTGGCTTCAGACACAATTTCAGCTTCAGACACAATTTCAGCAACAGTGCCATGGCCCAGACTCACTGATTTGCCAGGGAGGCTCCAGTGAAACAGTTCTTCTCCATTTCCACCAAGCCCCCAACACTTGTTCCAACCAGACCATTCTTGAAGGAAGCCTTAAAAAACCACGACCGATCAAAAAGAATCTCCAGCCTGGCTCCTTGCATGGGAAAAGCCATGGAAAAGCTCCAACACTGCTTTTTCCACAAGCCACCATTCTGGAAAGGCTGTAACCCCATATTAAAGACAGGACACGTTGCAGACGGCTGTGTCTTGGCGAATGACTCTGTTGCTGTCAGGAAGAGCAGCTGTCCCCATCTCATCCACACAGATACTCACGTGGCTGCCCAGCAAGCAGGGCCAACTCCCTGAGCCAACTCCTCACGTGGCACTCGAGTACCAGCACTAAGGATGGAGCAGGAATTAGAAGCACGGTCAGGGGCTCCGGCTGCAGGAGAGAGGTCAGGGCAGTCCATGGAAAACAACCAAAGGTAAACCTGGCCTCAAATTTGTAGCAAATTGCAGGAATTGAAGTAGTGCTTTTGGCGAGGCAATTAAATGTTGAACACCTCTATCCCCCAAATTGGCTTTTTTTTTTTGTTTTCTTAAAGCTAGCCAGATTTTAGATACACACAGCCTGTCCAACCACAGTTTTCCTGCTCCGCCCAGTCTCTCCAGCATTACCCTTCCTCTCCTACTGTCATCCTTCCTCTATTGTCTCTGTTCCTGTGAGAAAACACATGAACATTTTCCATGTATCTTCCCCTTCCACTGGGTGACCCTGTCTACCCATCTCTTCTTCCTAAGGACACAAGCTTTTTAACTACTTCTTACAAAGAAATAAGTGCTCCAGAGAGAGGCTACAGGAGGAAGGAGGAGACCTGTTCCTCCAGGATGGCTGGTCCCAGGGAGCAGGAGGGGGCTGAGGGCTGCAGACAGGCAGGTTCCCAGGCAGGGGGCCACGGCTGAGGTCTCACAGGGTGTCCCAAAGCCTGGCAGCATCACTGGCAAACCCAGCATGAGCAGAGCCCAGGACCCTGCCTGCACCACACCCGTAGACAAGCCTCTAACCCTTTTTTAGGCTGCAATTTTTCCAGGCAAAGACTATGTTTCCACTGTCCCTGGTATGCTCTGGTTCAGTGCCCTGCAAGAAAAAGGAATGCCGCCAGGGACTTATTTCATTGTAAACAACATTTACTAGCTGCCTTTCAAATATTAATACAAATAATTTCAGGCTTCCCACACACACCTCTGAGCGCTGCCAAGTTAGAGCTTTCGCTGGCAACTTTTCTTCATCCAGAGGAACTGGGGAGGTGCTGCTGCAGCATTGTGCTAGTGAGTGACAGATCAGAAACACTATAAACAATGCATTTTTTGTATTATTCTTTTCCAGTATGGGGTAAAAAGGAAAAAAAAATAAAAAGAAGCATATTGAAAAGTTCACTGATCCAATTTCATTTTCTCAGCCTATTACTGCTTAAACACTTGAACCCTTTATGACAATAAGCCAAGAGCAGGCATGTGCAGGAGCAAACCCTCACTCCTGTACAAATCCTAAAACCAGCCATTTACACCTAACTTAGACATTTAGTAGTGTTCCCACAGGACTACTGGTTTCTTCCCTAGGGATGCCTGCTTCCCTAAGGCCCTGTTTTCATGGCTAATGGGCACTATCTTCTGCTATTACAAGTGACGGAGCATCTCTAGACTAATAAGACCTATTACAAGTGACTCAGGCACTAGGAATACCTCCACATCCATTTCCGACCCCTGGGGCTGGGACGGCACGATATTCTAGTCAGTCTCAGTCCAGTGCACGTGAGAGGTGTCAGAAAACTCAGCCTGTCCTGTCAGTCCGCTCCTTTCCTAAGGAAGCTGTTGCATTCCCAGAGACCTAATGGGCTTTTGGAAACCCTTTTGAATCACCAAGGAAGATCGTCACCCCTAATAAAAATTTCTCAAGTTGGATGAGAAGGCTCATCATCCATCCCGCCCAAGCCCCAGGATGCAATCTCTGGCTCATCCTGCAGGCTGGAGCCACCCCCACTCTCCTAATTTACTTTGTGTCACAGGAGAAGTTCACAATGTTTCATGAGGAAACAAACAAGCCAAGGAGGTTCCTTTCCCAAGATATTCTTGACAGAACTTGCTCATGCAGGAACATTTGACAGGGGCAGACTGTTTTAAAAACCATAGTCATAGAATCGTCAAGGTTGGAAGAGGACCTTTAAGATGATGGAGTCCAACCGCTAACCCAGCAGTGCCAAGCCCACCACTAACCCATGTCCCTCAGCACCACATCTACATGTCTTTTAAATACCTCCATGGGTGGTGACTCCACAACTTCCCGGGGCAGCCTCTTCCAATGCCTGACAACCCTTGCAGTGAAGAAATTTTTCCCAATATCCATCCTAAACCTCCCCTGGCGCAACCCGAGGCTCCCTGTTCCTCGGGAGAAGAGAACAACCACCCCTGGCTACACCCTCCTTCCGGGTAGAGAGCAAGAAGGTCTCCCCCTCAGCCTCCTTTTCTCCAGGCTGAACACCCCCAGTCCATCCTCTCACCTTTTCTGCCACTCTGACTAAACTCAAGGGATTAGAAAGCTGAAGTTGTCTCAAAACAGAGTTTTGAGTATACAAACATGTGAGTTTGTATATTGGTTTGATACTGGTTGGATATTGGTTTTGATATTGGTTTGATAAGGAGAAAGAGATGCTCCAAGTATGAACAGTGTCCAACATGATACTTGGTTATTTCACTCCCGGTTAAGGGAGTAAGGGTAAGGAACGTTTCACAGCGTGCAACCCGCAATTATTGCAAAGTGGATTTAGCTGCAAGGGGTCTCTAAAACAAGCAATGAAGGAGAGGGTGCATAGGCCTGATCTGCCCTCCTCAGCATACCTGGAATCCCTGCTGACACCAGCAGGTGTTGAAGACAGCAAGGAGGCCAGACCCGGCCTCTCAGCATGCCTTGGTGCTGAGCTTTAGCTATGTCTTCCACGTGTGCGCTGTAAAGGACTTGCCCAATGCCGTCATCTGGGTTTAGAGCTGACTGTCTTCATTTCCACATGTGTCACCGTGGCTGTGCCTCAGACCAGTCTTAGGACTGCTGAGCGGTCATTCGTGCATCCCAGCCACGACAGCAATCAACCCCAGTTGCCCCAGGCCACACTAAATGGCATTTGAGCAATTAAGCCGCTCTACCAACGTTGCAGGAACTGCCTCACAGCTCCCAGAGTTTCTTCATACCTGCTACATGGGGCTTGTGAAACCTGAGCAGACAAATGCCTTCCATCCTGTCTCACTGTCAGAGGAACTTCCCCATCCTCCTCCCCCATCACAGCGGAAAAGGCTTGCTCAGGACATTCCTCGCCGTGGTGGTCACCACTCTTATGCACAAAAAATAAAGGAAAACCTCAAACCAGATACGCTATTCCTCTAATGCAATATGGATCATGGGATGTGATATGGATCTCAGTTTGAAGTAGAGGTTACGGTAGAAGATTTTCATCAGTAGTAATGTAAGACACGTGACTTCCTGGTCTGCACAGGAAAATCAAAGCAAGGATTGGTATCTACTCTTTGCAGATTTCATGGCAGTTCTGGACGTACCACCATTAGAGGTGAAGACAACTGCATAGTCAAGTCGTCAGCATCAACAGGGCTAGATTAGTTTGGTAGGTCCTGTTAGCATATCTGTTTAGCATAGAAAATACTGGAGTTCCCACTGAAAAAACTCACACACCTAATTCCAAGGTGACCTCTTGGAGCTAGGCCAAAGTAAACCACACAGTGTCAGAGGCAGAAAAAGAGCCAAACTCTACTTTTAAAATACTTAAGACTCCAAAACAACCAGAAACGTCAGCAGTGGCGTTTCACCTGCTCAGGCACCTTGACAAACCATCTCCACACGTTATCTGCTGATCAGATTTTATTCCCCCCCAATATTAATTACTACAACCTTCAGCTCAGCCAGTACGAATACGTGGCACGAAGTGTCACTGCACCAGTGCATTTCGATTTCACGCTTCTTGCCATATATTCACACTGACAGGGCTGAGGGGTGCAGTGGTCAGAATGTGCCCACTATCCCTTGATCTTCACAGACACGCCACTACTGCTGAGAATCCGGAGCAGGGGCTGACCTAAAACGCTGCACTTGCAGGAATCAGTCCTTCTTCAAGCGAGGGAATTGCTGTCTCCCAAGAGCTGAACTGAAGCAGTTCTCATCACACTCATGTCAACAGCACAAGCAAACATTCACTGTGGCAATTTCAAAGTAAAGTGCTACAGAGGCCCCATCCTGAGCTCATGAGTGGAAGACAAACGATGAGCACGTGAAGAACACAAGGAAAAGATGAAAAACTTTTCCTACTGACTACGGTAATTCGAGACAGTGTTTCCCACTGATACCTGGAGGATTGCTCTGTTGCTTAGGTCAAGTAACTCTCTTCCTCTGAGAAGACAGTAAACGTGAAGAAAAAGTGTTGTCAAAACACTAGCAGCTGACAGTATCCTCTGTGCTCCTCTCCTGTGTCTCATCGACCCTCAGTTCACACTGTGTCAAGCTGGAACCAACTGTAGTTCTAGTGAACTGCTTTAAGACAAAGCAGATGCTGTCACAGTTACAGGCTGCTGTCAGGCAAATGACACCCTGCCTAAAGGGGTAACGTACAGGCTAAAGAAAGCACATGTGGAGAGGGAGAAGCTGTCGTTACCTGCGGGCGGAGAGGGAAAAGTATCCACAGAACAAAAAAGCTCCTCGCTGTTTTCAGAGCTGCGTGGAGGCAGAAAGTGCTCCGCCAGGTCACAAACTGAAGGCAGGTCCAACGTGCTGCTCTCCTCCCAGCGATGACTTGGGGATGGCTCTTTTCCTTCCACAATCCCACTGGAGAGACATAAACACAACAGAGCCAGGGTTTTAGAGCACAAAAAATCCAAGAGGAATTCAACACAGACAACCTGGCATTTTTGCACTACTTTATGAGCTGAGAGAAGCTGTTCTAGCATATTGGTACTTCATTTAAGAAAATAAGGGTGAATTTAAATATATAAAGGAAGAACGACCACAAAACCCACAGACAACAGCCCTCAGCCCTAAGTAGGAGCCCACAACAAATCTGGCTTTCCTAGAGGCTTCCCAGAAGTACAGATTCAGACCCTAATACTAGAAAGCTGTGGAGTATATTCACTTCAAGGTATATTATGTGTGCAATTTCAAAGGAAACATGTTGTTCAGGGTCCCTTCCCTTTCCCACTGATGCCTCTAGATGTCACAAGTTAAACCCATCCTTCCTGGCTCTGTTCATGAAATTTATCACGCCTACCAGCAGAAGGAAAGAATATCTTAGAACTTAAACCACCTCAACCCCACAGGGATAGCAAGGATTTCCTGGTGTGGAGACCCCAGGGCAGCTGTGTTGTATACCCTGTGCACAGCACTTCGGAAAGCTGTAGCTGAAACATCCACACATCCCAACACCCTTCTCTTGAGCTTCCTGAACCAGTCCACTGCAGCAGAGGGCAGGAACATGTGGCTGGGTGGAGAGCAGGGCAGGGCAGGTGCCATCTAACTCCACACCAGGAGCCATAGTGGATGGGCAATTCTTTTGGAGAGGATAAAACTAAAGCATTCCACTCCAGCAGCTCCCAGCACAGCCACACAAGTGCCTGGGGCAGCAGAGGAGTGGAAGGCAAAAAGCTGGTGGGGCAGGAGCTCACAGAATGACAAACATAGAGGAGTGAGTAGGAATCCTTGGGCCAAAGCGTGCTTAGCAATAACTCAGTAAGAGGGGCTCTCTGTAGACCTCAAGGGAAGACACTTGCAAGGAAAGATGGAGAAGAGCCCCACACACCCTCAGTTTCCACTTGCCACCTCAGTCACCAGCATTTGGCCACCCTGCACAACCCCTTGTGAGGCTGCTGAGACTAATAGTACAGGCTCTGAGCAGAGCACTGTCGTACTCCAGCTCACACTTCTGGAAACACCAGAGGAGGAATTGACTCAGTCCTTACTGCCATAAGGACTTTCAGGCAGGAGCTTCACTTAAAACACCCACTGAGCACTGATGATGAGATTGAGCAGGGTAAATGTGAGCAGACATCATGTTTTTTTCCGCTCACTCAAGTAACAGATGATGCTTTTCATAAAAGAAAAAAAAAAAAAGGGGACGGAACAAGAGTGTTTCTCATGAAATCTGAATTTAGTTCCTAGCAGTTAACAGAGATTCCAGGAGATTTTGTGCAAGTTTCTTCCTTCATCTGTTTTGTTTACTTATATGCAATTAAAAAAGCAGATTGTGACTATCTGCTCTGCCCCCTCCACCAGCTGTATCCTTCTGCTCTTTTGGTAAAGAGTGATAGGACAGAGGAACCAGACCCAGTGGTCAGGCAATGGCGTGGGACCCTGCAGGCTCAAATTTATTTCCTCTTCCATAAAATGAAGAGGGCAACACACTCTTATCTCAGGGGTGCTGTCAGTGTTACAGCTGCAAGGGCCAAAGAAATCCCTAGAAGAGATTAGTACTGAAAAATGAAGTAAATATTCCCATGCAGATTCTTTTTAAAAAACCCAAACATTCCTTAGGTGCTTCTGTGTTGAGTAGACTTGTAGCTAAGATGCACCTCTGACCTTTGCAGAATGCTGACTCACTAACAACCAAAGTGGAGATTTTGGCTGCGATACTGGAGGAGACCAGCTGCCTTGCCTTGGAAGGGCGAACAAGGTCAGTGCATTCACAGGGTTTCCAGGAAAAACAGAGGAAAAGGTTAAAAACAAAACAAAGCCTACAACCCTCTGATCCCCAACAGTCGCTTCACAGAGGGAAGCTTCTCCTCCATTGCTCTTCATGTCCCAAAACACAGACGATCTGTGCATAAGGAACACAAGAGAAGGAGTAACTTTCCTCAAATACTGCTTTCACGATTTGTGCTACTTTTTAAGTATGTGAATATTTTAGAAACAAAACTGCTTATTTCAGTTCTTGGTCTGGAAAAAAAAACCACCACCAAAACCCCAACCAACCCTACCCCTCCAAGGGCAAGCAGGAGATTACAGCATGAGGAGCTGCTGCTCTGGTACCACAGCAGCTTAAAGCTGTCATTGACATGGGCTGCTGCGATCCTGGCCGTTGCTGCCAGCTGCCTGTGCCAGACTCTTTCCTCATACTGCCACGACAGGGCTAACAACATGTGCAGCCATGTGATGATGAGGTTCAGATAAAACAAATCACCTTATTTAAAAAAAAGTTTCCCTTTGGATCAGCTCCCTCTAGTCCTGCAACAACTTCAGAGTGCGGTTTGACCATGCAAGGCAGTGTTAAGTCAAGGCTACAGCAGTTCTACTCCCAAAACTAATGGAGAGAGTTGTTTGTGAGGATAAGGAAGACCTCAGCTCAGCCCTGCACCTTTAGGCGTGTGGAAGAGACACACTATTACGTCAGTGTCCTACCTGGGAGCAGCACTGACAGACAAGCAGTCCCCTTGGACAGAGCCCGGGAGCAAACAGCCTGTCACTGCTTCAGGATCCCCTCCTTCTTCCTTCATGGTTTGTCAATCCCAGCTCACTGGAATGAAACAAACAAGCTGGTTACATGCTTCGCATCAGCTGATCGGGCTGAGGGACGGTGTGCCCTTTCAAAGCACATATGCCTGCTGATGTCAACAGTCAGTCATCACATGTAACTTTTCTCACCGAGAAAATTTTTTTCTAGGAATCAGAAACAGCACATCTAGTAATGCCCTTCAATCTTTCGACAGCGAGGGAGACCTCCTGGGAAGGGGTCGGCACGCTCTAGACATAATGCCAGGATTTTCTTTACAAGAAGCTGCCAGATGGGCTGTTTATTCAAAACCTATAAAGAAGAGAAGTGAATTACAGCTGGCATCCTTCCCTCCCTCCTGGGGAGGAGCAAGTATTTCCCCAACAGGTTTATCCAGCGGTGCTTTGACGCTAACACTGACCAAACCTCGACGAGGAAATGTGGTTTAAGAGAGGCCACGTAACCCAGCGCGTGGAGCAAGCCACGGGCCCACAAAATCCCGATCCTGTTTCCCACCCCCTGCCGTTACTTCATCATTTCCAGTGAGCAATCAGGACAAACTTACTTTCAAGAGGAAACTGGAATTCCCTCCGGGCCACCCTGCTAGCGGGAATTTCCCGGACTGAGGGACACCGAGGGTCCTGCACAGACAGGGCAGGAGGTGCCATGGCCTTACCCGGCTCTGCTGCTTCTGGAGGCCGCAGAAGGGCTCCTCTTCTTCCGATCTCCTTTCTTTCCCCCTTGTCCTGCAGGCAGACACGCGTTATTTCAACAACTGCTCCTTCTTTGGCAGTGAAAGGAAAGAACAACACAGGGGAGCTCCCCCCGCCCCAAAGGCAGGACCCACCCGGGGCCTCCTTATGGCTGCCGCCTCCCCCCTCCCCAACCCCGCACTGCCCGAGGAGAAAATCAGGCTGCAGCTCCCCACAGAGAGCAAAACACGGTGGAGGGGAGTAAGGGGAAAGCCAAAAGCACAGCAGGGCTGCCCCGGGCCAGGCCGTACCCCCACAGTCCCCCCTCAGCTCATGCTGCCGGGCGGGAGAGGCCGGCCCCCCCCGGCACTGAGGCCGGCCGCCATGTCGGCAAAGGGCGAGGTGAAGCCGGGGGAGCCATCTTGGCTGCGGGCAGGCGTGGCCGGAGGGGCCCCGGGCACGGAAGGGTCCCGGGCACGGCAATGCGGGGCAGGACCGGGGGTACGGGCGAAGCCGGCCCTGAGAAGGGTCAGGGCGGCACCGGCAAAGGCGGCACCTGCGGCCGGGGAGAGCCTGAGGGCGGACGGGCGGCGGGTCCGCCCCTGGCTGGGGGCGGCTGGGCCGGGGCGGCGGGCGGATTTCGTGAATGGGGGAAAGAGCAAAGAGGAGAGAAATACACACAGAGAAATAAGAGGCGGAGAGGGAGTCACAGCTGTTTCCTGTAGGGTTTTCCTCGGAACGCGTTTAACTCTGGCTGGGCGGAGCATGGCTGGAGGGCAGCCCTGAGGAGAAGGTCTTGGGGGGGTTGATGGATGAGAAGCTCAACACGAGCCAGCAACGTGCCCTGGCAGCCCAGAAACCAACCCCATCCTGGGCTGTATCCCCAGCAGCGTGGCCAGCAGGGCCAGGGGGGGATTCTGCCCCTCTGCTCCGCTCTGGGGAGACACCCCCCCAGTGCTGCCTCCAGCTCTGGGGCCACCACCAGCAGAAGGACATGGAGCTGTTGGAGCGGGGCCAGAGGAGGCCACCAAGATGCTGTGAGGGCTGGAGAACCTCTGCTGTGAGGGGGGGCTGAGAGAGTTGGGGGCGTTCAGCCTGGAGAAGAGAAGGCTCCAGGGAGCCCTTGGAGCCCCTTCCAGTCCCTCAAGGGGCCCTGGATCAGGGAGGGGAGCCATGGGAGGAGGGGGAAGGGTTTGACCCTGCAAGAGGGGAGATGGAGCTGAGATGTGGGGAAGAACTTGTTTGGTGTGAGGGTGGTGAGAGCCTGGCCCAGGTTGCCCCGAGAAGCTGTGGCTGCCCCATCCCTGGAGGGGTTCAAGGGCAGGTTGGAGGGGGCTTGGAGCAACTTGGTCTGGTGGGAGGTGTCCCTGCCCAGGGCAGGGGGTGGGATGGGATGGTCTTTAAGGTCCCTTCCAGCTCTAACCATTTTGTGATTCTATGAACTCAGTTTTAATTCTCTGGATTCAGAGGGGAGGGGTGTTGGTACAGCAGCCCCTCTCCTGGGTGAGGCGAGGCAGCAGCAGCACCATCCCACGCCTCCAACTTGGGTTTCTGTCTCAGCAGGCAGAAGATTGGGTTGTTCTATGCCACCACTGTACAAGCCCTGACCCATGGTGCGGTCTGGAAAAGCCCTGAGGGGTGGTGAGTGTAGGGCACGTGGGGTCCACAGGGTGGAAATACCATAGTGGGGCCTGGCGGGAGAAACAAACACAATTCTCACCCAGGATGTAAGGAGCTGGGTGGGCTGTGAGTCCTCCTTCCAGGGCTTACAAAGCCCATCTACACGAATTCCTATGGAGGTCAGGGGAGGCGGGGGTCAGTCTCATCTCCCAAGTCACAGGAGACAGGACAAGGGGAAATGGCCTCAAGTTGCGCCAGGGCAGGTTTAGATTGGATATTAGGAAACATTTCTTCACGGAAAGGGTTATCAAGCATTGGAATGGGCTGCCCAGGGAAGTGGTTGAGGCACCATCCCTGAAGGTGTTCAAAAGATGGGTTGACATGGTCCTCAAGAATATGGTTTAGTGGGGCGGTGTTTTTTTTTGTTGGTTTTTTTTTATGTCAGAGTTAGGCTGATGGTTGGACTAGACAATCTTTAAGGTCCCTTTCAACCTAGACGATTCTATGATTCTATGAAACAGGAGAGCAGTCGTTTGCTGCTGCGCTCTCCCACATGGCACCGAGGAGTTTAACAGGCAGGACGGGTAGAAGCATCACACACCCTGCTGGGAAATGGGACACAAAACCCCTTCAGCACCGGGCACGATTGCCTTCTGCTGCCACCACCACGGCAGGCGTGGTGACAGGGACCCCTGACAGTGGCAGCCACAGGGGAGTGACACCGACATCCCGACCCTCTAGTGGGGGTGCAGCAAAGTGCCCCCAGCCACACGCCGGATGCTTTGCCAGCAAAGAGAATATATTGCAGTGCTGCCTGACAGAGCGTGCATGGCACAGCCGGGCATCCCAGGACACAGCCAGGCACCCTGGGACACCGCCGCTGGCAGAGGTCAGGGAGCAGCCCCTCGTATTGTCCCTGCAGGCAGTCAGGGAGGGAAGGTGCCAGCCAGCCTGGGAGAGCTGGCCGTGCTTCCTGGCACGCGTGCTGCCAGCGAGACTGGGAAGGAGCTGGTAGTTTTTTCCGAGAGCCTTTGGACTTGCAAAGCCATGGTCACAAACTAGTGTTTAGAAGGAAATCGTTAAGAGGGAAAAAAAAAACCAACTTTGAAGTCCCATGGTTGCCAAGAGGGTTTTTGGTTTACTCCCAGGTGAGTTGGCTCAAGCCAGGGAACGTTCCCTCAGGGAGAGCCTTTAAGTCTGCTTTTCAGGCACAGCGGCTGCAACTCTGGCCTGCACAGGGAAGTGTGTGGCCAGGAGGTGGAGGGAGGTCATTGTCCCCCTCTACTCGGCACTGGTGAGGCCAAAACTGGAATCCTGCGTCCAGTTCTGGGCTCCCCAGTTCAAGAGAGACAGGGAACTACTGGAAAGAGTCCAGCGAAGGGCAACAAAGATGATTCAAGGATTGGAGCATCTCCCTTATGAAGAAAGACTGAGAGAGCTGGGACTCTTTAGTCTGGAGAAGAGAAGGCTGAGGGGAGACCTTATTAATGCTGACAAGTACCTAAAGGGTGGGTTGAAGGAGGATGGAGCCAGACTCTTTTCAGTGGTTCCCAGTGACAGGACGAGGGGCAATGGGCACAAGCTGGAACATGGGAAGTTCTATTCAAATACGAGGAGGAACTTCTTTGGGGTGAGGGTGGCAGAGCCCTGGCAGAGGCTGCCCAGGGAGGGTGTGGAGTCCCCTTCTCTGGAGATCTTCAAGCCCTGCCTGGATGCTCCTGAGTGATGTGCTCTGGGCAGCCCTGCTTTGGCAGGGGAGTTGGGCTGGATGATCTCTAGAGGTCCCTTCCAACTCTGACAATTCCATGAACTCTACCTTACGCTCACAGCCTCCCTTGAGGCAAATCTGTGCTGTTGGGGCCACCGTGTGAGCAGCAATGAAAGCCCAGGCTGTGATAACCCCAGACACTGCCCTAGTGCCAGGCTACCTCTTGCCTGTCCCCAAGATCTAACCATCCCTCTGGGGAGTGGGACGGCCCCTTTTTTTTATGATCTGGAAGGCAGCATTCCAGCACTTCATTTCCTTGCAGGGAATGGGGCTGGAGCTGAGCTGGGGAGCACAAAGCATTGGCGGATCTGCCTTATTTAGCTATGGAGCACATACATACAATATTACAGCATCCAGAAACCAGCTGGCTCTGTGATCTCACCTCGCTGCACCATCCCGGGTCTCTGCCATCAGAAAAGCTCTGGCAGTAGGGAACTCAGTAGGTATTGCTGGCTCTGGAAAAAACAAGGAGCTCCAGCAAACAGAACTAACAAGGAAGCTGTAGTGCTTATTAACAAACATCCACGGCTTACCAGCTTCTATTTGTCATCTTTGGTGGACAACCAAATCTTTGAACTCAACTTTGATTTCCCTCCTCTCTCTCACCGAAAGGGAGGGGTCCTGCGCCCTGCTGATAGAGCTGTGCTCCCCCCTGCTCCCCCTGCCATTGGAATTTACAGGCTTTACCTTTACTCCTTCTGGACCACGTTATCAGTAAAAAGATTACATTTGCCTACAGTATTTAGGGTAAGACTGTTAAGTGCACGCTATGCTCCTTTTTATCAGTGTGCTAATGTTGGCGTGTGATAAAACTACGCCAGCAGCCGTGCCTGCTGTTGGTTGAAGCGGAAGGCACACGCAAGCCAGGAAACACAGAATTAAACCCCACACTTGACATTTAGCAAAGATGAAAGTACTGAGAGTCACGCACGGGGAAAAGGAAATGCACTTTCTGACTATTGCAGCTCTGTCACAATGTGGGTTTTGAGAGCGTTGACTGTCTCGGGGCCAGAGTCGTAAGCGGTACAATTTAATGCCATTGGAGCTAATGTGTGTCTGCTGACTTACCATCTTAAAAACTTAATATGTAACATGAAGAAAAATGTCTGTCTTCACAAACAGCAGAACTAGCAAGTTCATGTCTTTTCAGCCCTTTCCGGGGAGCGACTCCGTCTGCTCACTTCCTTCTTTCACAACAGCTAGAAGTGAATTTAGTAGGTGAAAACAGAACAACAGTTGAATAGCAGGAAGTGCCCGGGGCAGAAGGGAGGCTAAGGAGGCACGAACATGGTTGGTTTTCTCACTGTTGAATTATACAAAGATTGTTCTGTCGTTTAACAGAAATGATTAAGCCAAAGTTTGTAGTCTGTATACTTTTAGAATTTTGAGTTCATTTCTTTACAATGAACTAGCTTGTTCTCAAAACTGAAAGCAAGAAAGAATATCAGTATATTTAAATCTATTATTTGTCTATTTTACTTCCCAGCTCTGCAGAATCTTACTAAAGTGGATGGAGGGTCAGGTTGTGCTGGATTCCCATTCTGAAGTGCCCCTCAGGCCCTGCAGACAGTGCTTTAGTGGCCATAGCTCTGGCAAAGTCTCTTGCAGTTGCTGCAGGAATGAGTGTTTTCAGGCTTCAAGCAAGACAGTCTAAGAATCAGCCCTTCAAACCCATGAGGTGAGAAACTGCAACCAGCAACTCATCGCCCCTTTCAGACCAGTAAGGTTTGCTGGTGGTACTGCAAATAGCACAGGGCAGAGGAAGGCTGGAAGAAGAGCTCCTTTCCGCCACTCCATCGAAGGTAAGACACCTGGCATTCTCAAGTAACTGCTCTCACATTCACCGATAGCCGTGTCCTTCGTGCACACCACAGTACAGCCTGCAGAGCCAAGAGGCAGAAAAGCTGCATCACCACAGCTGGCACACAAGGAGCATCTCCAAGGTCCAGGCGTATTATCCATCTGATTCCTACCAAGGCCAGACTGGGGTTATTCCGGCATATATAGAAAAATATACTTGAATATATTCAAGAATATACTTGCTTACCTGGGAAAAAACCCAAACCATACCTGTACAACCCCAAACTAAAAGGTTTGGTTGCCCTAAAACTCATTGATTGATCCAGCTGTGTTAGTTGATCAAATGAAGGGTACTACCAGTCCCCTCAGATTTGCTGTAGTCAAGTTTCTGGGACCGCATAAAAGGTCATTGTGTGGTTCATGTTTTGCCACACCAAAGGCAATTATTCAAACCAGCAAACTTCCCTCTAAAGGGTCATTTCCACTTAAACTGAAATACTGTTCCTTGCCATCACTATCTCCAAGCAGTGATAACTGCAGGACTAATGCCTGGCAGAGTTTGGACTGAACTATGACAGAGCACTTGCTGCTGATTCAGGTTCCCGATGAACGCTGAGGTCAATGGATAAGCAATCTTCCTTGTTTTTCTCATGCATAGTTAAGCCAGGAACTACAAAGTTACCCCAGCCCCATAACCTGTGCTCCGGTAACTGCACTTCTCTTCCAGACAGGTTAAGGTTACCAACAGCAGGCAGTCTCTGCATGACAAAAAGTGGGTCAGCCAGGCATCTGAAAAATTCTTAGCCGTCTCTTCCCTGGCCATAAGACAAGTAATGCTTTTTGCTCCTTCAGTAACTAGGAGTTCAAGCCTTTTGCTTGCTGTAATCAACACCCTAAGCCTAGGAAGTTTCAAAGGCTGAATGTTATTCCTGTTGTACCTCAAGCCAGTAAATTGATGACTTTCCACCCCCCCCCCCCACCCCGCGTCCATTCTCCGTCGTTACGGCAGCACCACGCT
>NW_015094507.1:3108406-3139327 GCF_001431845.1 Calidris pugnax
CCCCCCCCCCCCCCCCCGGAATTTGTTGCTGTGGGTCTGCCAGCAGGACCTGCCTTCTTAAGGAAAGAGGAAATCATGATAGCCATTTCATGTACTAATACCGTGTCTCAGGACTTTGTGATTTCAGGAGAAAATTGCTCTCTCTTCAAAAAGTACTGTTCTATGGCAAAGGCTTGGATATGTGAATGTTCAGAATACTGTACAAGCAGGAGCCCAATTTTTGTTTTCTTACAATCCTGTACCAAATTCTGCCTCTCCTTTTGGAGAGCCTTTGCTGGAATGGTGCAGAAGAAGTGTCCTACTCCTCTCATTGACATTATTTTTTGGGCTACCCCTTTGCATCTGCTGCTGCTTGAATCCACTTTGAAGGACAGTTTTTTAGGATGCTAACACTATTATTCGTGTTCTGGTTAAGCTTTTAGCACAGTGGATGCAGATGTAGGGTTCTGTGGAGCCTTATTTTCTCCCTGCAAGGAGCCTTTCTGCATCACCGTCTTGCACCATCTCCTCTTGCACCTCAGCACAACTTGGGACTGTCCTAACTAGCCTTGTATTTCCTTCTTCACACTTCCCCTCTTGCAATGTATTTCTATTTAACTCTCCACACCCATGCCCTTCCCTTGTGTTCCTGCTCCCCAGTGATTCTCTGCATCCTCATTGCTCTGCCCGTGCCTGGGCCACAGCTGCTGCCCGGTGGCAACCCCACACCTTGCAGCCCAGATGAAAGAAGCCCACAGAAAGAGCAGAGACGTTTGGAGTAACAGGACAAGTCCTACCTAGGCTCATCTCTCAGTCTCCCTTCGGGGCAAAATAATCCTTTAAGCCTTGGCTTATCCTCTGCTGTTTATCCCCTTTCATTCTGACTTCTGCCCTAGTGATCTACGGTCTCTTCAGCTTCTTGGTCACCCTGCACACCAGCCAGCAACTGGACCCCTTTAATTCTGGTGGGAGCACGTGTCCGAGTTTCCAGTTCTTGTAATCCTGGGACCTGGATAGAAATTGTTACAGCTGGACTTACATACACCTATACACGCATCAGTATCCACCAAGGATTTGTCATGTTCCCATGCTGTTAGACCTCTAGGGAATTTCCAAAAGATGCTTCCAGCCAGTAAATAGTCCCAGGAGAACAGGAAATAACGTCTGGCTTCTCACCTGGATTTTACGGTGCCTGATATAGCACAGAGGTCCAGCAAGAAGTGTCAGCTGCAGTATTCATGCTCTTCTCTCCACTGGAAGTCCTCCACCGCTTAAGAGCTGAGCCACCTCCACTGACTTCCTACACTGCCAGGGGCTCTCCCCTGCCTACAACAGACTTTGGTAACAGCAAGCACCTCTGCTCTGAGATCATCACCTCTCGATCAGATTTGATCAAAGAGTTCAAAAGTAACTTGAGATGAGCCTATCCACATCGGCTTCGTTTCTCTTAGAAGCCAGGCTCAAAATAAAGGGAAGAGACATGTCTTTCATCTAGGAGGCTGGCGTCCTGCGAGTGGGCAGGGGGGTGAACAGGGTGAAACCGAAGGCCAGAGAGCATGGAGGGCTGGAAGGAAATCTCCCTCTGCTCGCACACAGTGTTATCTGCTCCCCAGCAGTGCTCTCCACTGTATTGCTTCAGGGAGCTTTTGTGCAGTTGTCAGCATAGCGTTTTACTTTGAGTTCTCATTCACGAGGCATAGGATTGACAACAGCTCTGCTATTAGTTCCACACATCAGTTCTAGGAGACCACCTTGGTAACTTAAAATGGAGGCTCCATTCTCATCCTGTTCAGTGTGTCTCGATTTGAGAGGACAGTCTCATTACCTGCCCTAAACATTATGGTGGGGTGGAATTTTTTTGAGTAGCTACACCTTTTCCTCATGATTTCTTTTTATGAGGTTATGTCTGGCCCTCCCCTAAGGTCTGTTCAAGAAACGCCCACTTCTGATGCCTGCACTCTGGCTGGGTGCTGAGTGCCCTGATGTGACAGGGCCCCCCTTGAGCTTTAGGTCTCTGCAGAGATTGCTGCTGATGGAAAGAGGCAAGAAAATGCTCAGAGAGCTGCTGGCTTCCCTCTCTTCTCCAGTGCTCCACCTGGGCAGGGCAGGGCTCGTTCCTGGGGTGTGAAATGCTGGAAAAGTCCTGCTGGTTTCCCTGGGAGGGAGGCCAAGCAGTTACGCCATGAGGAAAGGCAAGGCTTCTCTTGGCTGCTGCCTTTTTGCTTTGGGCTGTTGGGCAGCAAGAGGGTGGTTTGGGGCCCTCCTCTTCTGAGCTGTTGGCAGAGTAGAAGCACAATGGAAGTTGTCCCCCGGCCCGGGGATGGAGAGGCAAGCAAAGCTAAACCTGGCAGCGTGGCGCGTTAATGCATGAACTGACCTTCCCCTCAGCTCCAGCTCGTGTTCACATGAGCTGCCCTGATCCGGTGTCGCCAACACCGAGAACGTGCTATCGTGCCATAAATCTACGTGACCACCTCAGAAAGGACACCGAGTTATCACGCTCACCTCCAGCTTCAATCCCCACAGCTCCAAAAGTCCCCACTACAATTGAGGTAGTGAAGCCAGCAGTGTATTTTTCTTTAAAGAGATGGGACCCTTGTTGCTGGCTTTATGCTAATATTTCTGGTGTCCTTCTAGCTGCGTTTATTCACGGCCTCCAGTTACTACAGAGAGCCCACCCTGTAATTCCTGGACAGGAGGGGACTGTTTGGAGCAGGAAGAGCCACGTAGCTCCCTGGGCTGGCACACATCCCCTGCTCCTCAGCCTGCTTCTCCATTCCTGGTGCTGACACAGCTTGGGGAACGGAAGAGGAAAGCTTTCGACTCAGGCTGAGGCAGGAGAACCCCACAGCTCCGTGGCTGGAGGACAATTTCACACACCGTGCTCCTGAGTCAGCTGGAGACTGCCTTGAACTCCTCGGGTAACAGCATCAGCCGAAGACTGCCTGAGGCTCCAACGGATACAGAAGAGGCCCTGCCCTCTGGCCAAAGGCTTATTTATTGCCCAAAAGCAAAGACACATGGCAGATAGAGCACTGCTCTTTGTCCCGAGCCTCCACACGTAAGCGCTTTAACTGCTTTTCAGGAGAGCTCCCTCCCTGATCTGTTATTTTTAGATTAGCTATTTTAAGGAGGCTGCGGGAGGGCTCGCCTGGAGGGGTTTGGTGCTCGTGTCTCTCAGTACTGCGCGCTCGGTTTTATCTGCAGTTGTATCTCACCAGTTCCTGTCCTACTGACTGGGTCACAGTGCCTGGGCAGGCACGGGAACGGAGACCTCTAATTAAAAAATAAACAAACAAATTAATAACAAAAAGAAAAATCAAAGGTGAAGTTACTAGGTCACTGGCTCGCATCACTCTGGGAACAGAGCCGATTGCCTGAGTGGAGACCTCTGTTCCAGGGGTGACACAACCTGTGGGTCCTGGCCTCTCCGCTCTTTTTAGGTGAGGCTGCAGGAGGGAGAACTTGGCCTGTGCCTCGGGGCCACTTTACAGGGACAGGCAGCTGCATCGGCCTCTTCTACTGTCAAACGTAACTTCCAACTTGAAACTTTTCCCCCCAAAAAGCAGGGGAATGGGGAGCTGGGAGAACCCTTTATTCCCCTGCAAAATACCTGAGTTTGCTGATGGAGCAGCATGGCTGGGACCCGTCTGGACCTGCCAGACCAGCACCACCAGCTCCCAGCACCGGTCACCTCCTCTCAGCACCACGCAAGGCACTGGCCCTGCCTTCCCCTCCTGTCCCCATTGCCAGTCTCTCATTGCCCCCAACTCAGATGGATGGCCCTACAAGGCCCTTCAAGGGGCACCCCAGCTCCGCATGGCCTTTGCGTGGGCATGACCTTCTTCTGCACCCTGTGCAAGCTCAGGAGGCAAAGACTTGGGGGACGGGGGGGTGACTGCAGTGCTCAGCTCCTCACCTGGGGAATTTCTGCACCCCTTCCTTTGACAAAAAAGGAAACAGAAGTGTGCCCAGACATAGAATCACAGAATGATTTGGGGCAGAAGGGACCTTAAAGCTCATCCAGTGCCACCCCTTGCCCTGGGCAGGGACACCTCCCACCAGACCAGGTTGCTCCAAGCCCCCTCCAACCTGCCCTTGAACCCCTCCAGGGATGGGGCAGCCACAGCTTCTCTGGGCAACCTGGGCCAGGCTCTCACCACCCTCACACCAAACAAGTTCTTCCCCACATCTCAGCTCCATCTCCCCTCTTTCAAGGTCAAACCCTTCCCCCTCCTCCTAGGGCTCCCCTCCCTGATCCAGAGTCCCTCCCCATCTCTCCTGGAGCCCCTTGAGGGACTGGAAGGGGCTCTAAGATCTCCCTGGAGCCTTCTCTTCTCCAGGCTGAAGCCCCCAACTCTCTCAGCCCCCCCTCCCAGCAGAGGGGCTCCAGCCCTCCCAGCATCTCCGGGGCCTCCTCTGGCCCCGCTCCAACAGCTCCATGTCCTTCCTGTGCTGAGGACTCCAGAGCTGGACACAGTGGCATCTTGGTGGCAACCAGCCGGGAAACAGGCTCTGTGGTGGGAAATGGCACCCTACAGCCCTGGGACCATGATGAAGATGCAGCCATGAATGCAGCGATCCCATGTAATCCTCCGATGCTGGAGCTGCTGGAGGCAAGGGTACAGCTCTCTGCCAGTGTCTCTTGTTACCGCTATCCCTGTTTAAAACTGGGATGGCTCTCCCACTGGGACCATCCCCGTGGTCTCTTTAGACCTTTAACTTCTTATGAGCCCAGTTTCTCTTCTGTGCCAAGCGTGAATGGCACAGACTAGCACCAGCCCTGGTACTGCAGTACACGGGGAGGGGAGGTGTAGAAACTTCATCCTAGCCCTTCGTGTTGGGAGATCCCAGGCACTAAGATGCAATAGGCCTGGTACTTTCATAAAAAAAAATTACAAGTCAATTATTTTTTTTTTTTTTCTCCCCCTTGCCAGTTTTGATTGAAAATTATTTGGGCACTCAAGGAGACATCACTGCGTTAACGCCCTGTGGATAGAATATCTTCCTTCTGCTGCCGTTAGAGTGGTTCTCCTGCAAATATAGGTGGGGGTCTTCTACAAAGAAGTCCTTTTAGGGGGCATTAAGAGTTGCAAATAGAGCTTTTATTCATTTCTGAAGCCTTCTTTATACTGAAGCCCATGAATCACGCCAGCTGATGCCAGCTCGAGCTCTGATGGGCAATGGTTTCAGTGCTCCACTTAAAGCTCTGCAGGGAAAGTCCCACAGATTTTTAAGTTTTATCCCTTTATCATGGGTTTTCCTAAGAGTTTGGATGGATTTGATGTTTCTGTAGATACAGGGGATAACCGGGGTTCCTGTCCCTGGCTTCTGTTCTGATACAGTCACAGTGTTGCACTTCACATCTAGTCTGGCATTTTTAACTTTGGCGTTGGATGCTTTACTTAGGGCAGGATTTCTAAAAGGAATATTTTTCTCAGCATCTCCCAGGGCTAACAGGGAGTTGCCAGCAGGGATATTCCAAGGATATTTTGCATTTTTGTGCTGCTTTACGTCTGCTTTAGTTGCCTTTCAGTCCTCAGTATTTCCTCGAGTCTCATTTAACATCCTTTGCTATGGTAACTGGTATTAGTGCCAGGAAACTGCTAAGCAATTGCCATTGCAGAGCTTAGGAGTGGGAGGGAAGCGTCATGAGACATGATGTTTATGAGGGAAGTGGAAGGTGGAATTCCTTTCACCTAAAACCAAAAACTTGCACGAGAATTTTTATCCCATCAAATTCCCGCCCCCCTCCCAGTCTTTCTCAGGTTTCTATGGCTTCGCACTTTCGTTACCTTAAGTATCTAAAGATTTTCTTAATTTATCCAAGAAATGAAGGGATTTTCTGAAGGAATAATGAGGATATTGTAAAGGAAACAAAGGCTGCTTTGCCAATGCTGTCTTCTTCCTCAAAAACTGGGGGATGGGGGGGAAACAGGGAAATGGAGGAGGGGAGGATGTGTGCATTGCCAGAGCAGTGGTCTTGCAAGAATCACGTAGCTGTTTAGATTCCTGTCAAATGAAACATACTGTGCTCTAAAACGGCAAGGTTTATTTCCCATCTCTGGGAAACTGCTGTTATTTAGTAACTCCAGGTTACCCTGCCGGTGACTTCCTATTAAATTATGTGAGTCAAGGCAATTACAGCTGTGTGGAGATCCAGTTCTGGTCCCACCACTGTATCCCCATCCGGTACCCACCTCCTAAGCTGTCCTGCTCCCTAAAGTGACCAATTTAGGGCAATGCAGGCCTGGTAGGTGGGGTTGCTGTTCCAGAGATTAGCTGTTTCTTAGACTCAGGGACAGATCCCACCAAAATGAAATATATCACTGCTCTACTGCTGATTTAAAAGGTCCAATTGAGGTAACTTCAATTGGCATTAGATTCAATTAGATTTGGCACTTCTAAGCTACAGGCGTGCGTGTTTTGGCTGTGAGAGCTTTGCTGTAGTAGAATCATAGAATCATTCAGGTTGGAAAAGACCCTTGGCATCATGGAGTCCAACCATCAACCCCACCAAGTTGTATATTGTGGACAGAAGTGCACAACCACTCAGCACACCCGAGTGAGGGGCTGGCTCGCTTTCTGAACAACATCATGACACTGGGAGAGAAAGTCAGGGGTCTTCATGTGGCCACAGTAGGAACTGGTCGAGCTCTCCCAGCTTTAAGCGGCGTGTGCTGCTGCGTGCATACCATCAGACCTCCAGCTGGAGAAGCAGACAAATCCTTCCCACCGTAGGATAAATAGAGAAAGAATGCTACGCTAGCTCTAGTAAGAAGAAACCACAGTACAAAAGTAAAAATGGGTACTGTGTAGAAACCATTCTGGTTCTTGCTTTTTGCATGAAAAATAGAAAAACTTGTGCTCAGTTTAAATAGAATCATAGAATCATCTAAGTTGGAAGGGACCTTCAAGATCATCTAGTCCAACCAAATACAAGCTTCAGCAATGATTTGGAGGCCTAAACGCAACCACTTTAGTTCCTTCTTGGTCTTCAAAAACACATTGCAAATCTCTTTGCCTTACAGAATCACAGAATATCCATGGTTGGAAGGGACCTTTGAGATGATCGAGTCCCGGTGCTGCTATGAACTCTTGACTTGAATCTTTCCGAGCTGCAGCAAAAATGGCAATAAGCAGCACCCGCTGTCTGATGAACACTGAATGATTCTGTGAAGACCAGCCACCTCCCCCTGTTCCTTGCACCTGCTCTAGCATTCCTCCAGCCTCCTGGTTGAGCCCATTCGGTGTGTAGGACCACCAGCACGGCTTTTCTCCCCCCCCAGCAAGGTAGTTTTGTGGCCATTAAACCCGCTCACTGTGGAGCACCAGAGGTGGCACACAGGGTTAGAGGGGCTGAAGAACCAGCTTTGGGGGGGGGAAAGCTCTTTGGCACTGGGGAACCATTTGATCACCTCCAGCGTGTTGCAGGACCTCATCCTTCAGCACAGCAATGACATCTCTAAACTCTTGTGGGCCGACTGCTCTTGCTGGGTCATTGTTGGTGGACAAACCCCAGGGGCTGATGCCCTCCAGTCCTGCTTACACCCCCTAGTTCTGCTTACACCCCCTGTTTACCATGGCTCAGGGTACCCATGCTACGTGGCATGCAGGAAAGCAGATTGTAAAGTCTGCTGAAGGCAACAAAAAAGACTGAGACCAAACACCTTGGGTTGAACTTTAACACCCCAATCTGTAAGAGGTATGTTGCTGAACCGTCACAGGTATGATAAGTCCTTCATCAGGCAACAGAGCATGGCCAAATCTGCTCCTTCTGCCCCAAAACAGCCAGGGACTGCATGTTGAAGCAGCACAGACAGGCCCAAACCAGCAGTGATGCCTGCTCCAGAAGATACACAGCTACGCTGGGCCAAGAAGTGAGCAAAGGATGGACTTCCACAGTCCAAAAACTGGTGCCAGCAAACCCCTTGCACTGAAGGCTGTGAAATGATCCCAACAGCTGCACCAAATTCGCTGTTCCCACCTGGGGTACAACCAGAAGGACAAAAATTCACCATGCAGAGATTGCTCCTTGTTCCTGTCACCTAGCACTGTCTCTCAGCAGGAAAAACATTGCCTCGTTCAGGACAAGCACAAACACTAATTCACTAATTTGAGACTTTTTAGTGCTAATGGTGCATTTACGTGCCCGTGAATCAAGTGAAGTGCAGTGGAGTTTCACATCAGCACTAATAACAGCTACTCATCCAGTTCCCTTGTGCAGCCACAAGATGCAGGATTCATCTGCGTTTTCCCCTTGAAAAGACATTTTTGTCTTGTGCAAGCCTTTAAAATTACAGACAAGGTTCCATCTTCCCAAATCCAAGGACCAGCACACGACTGCCTCCTGGTAATACAGGCTGCCCCTGTAGGGCTCCACTTCCTTCCTTCCTTTAAATTAAGCTACGCCTCCTCTCCCAGAATAATAATAATAATAAAAACAAAACAAAACAAAAAAAGCAAGATGACATGTTGTTTACATGGTCTATTGCCCATTACGCTTTTAGGCTGTACAGGCTGTCTTATTTCAAATATGATTCGAGACACTCATTTTACTTCCCTGCCAAGAAATAACTGACCGTTGATTCATTCTGCTGAATGCCAAAGAGACTAGCCATCCCTCTGCAACACCATAGCTATTTTTTAAAACGCATTTAAATACAATTTTTTGGGGGGGACTAAATTAAGCCCAGAACAGACTCAAGAGAATGTGTTGCATACCTCTGGGGATGGCGTCCCGTTACTGAGGATTAACCTGCTTTATTAAAGAGATCAGTTATGTGGCAGTTTAGACTGGCAGATTCTATTCAGGACAAACAGCACTCCCCAGATTAGAATCATTCAGGTTGGAAGAGACCCTTGGGATCATCGAGTCCAACCATCTACCCTACTCTACAAAGTCCTCCCTTACACCATATCCCTCAGTACCGCATCTAAACGTCCCTGAAACACCTCCAGGTGACTCCACCACCTCCCTGGGCAGCCTATTCCAGTGTCTGACCACTCTTTCTGTGAAAAATTCCTTCCAATCTCCTGGAAGTTCTCAGGTTCAGTTCTCCAGTTCAGTGGAGAACTCAGGAAGTTCTCCAGTTCAGTCTAAATGTTCTTGTCTGCTCTTAGCTCCAGCACATCCCATCCCATCCCACGAAGGGTGTTTGCAGAGCACAGACCTGTCCTTCCGACTTCTCCGTGCCTGGAGAAAGGCCAGGGAGGTCGCTTGCTGGTGGAACAGCACGCAAGCTGCCCGGGAACCAGCTGGTTTCTGCTGCCATTGGGGTTCTTCCTTCTTCCCACTATGTGGCCTTGGCAGTCACAAATCCCCAGACTCCACCCTAGGTTTTCCAACAGCACATGCCAACAAGCAGGATTGTCACCATGTGAGTATTTGGTTGGAAGGGACCTCTGGAAGTCTCTATTCCAACCGCTTGCTCAGAAGAGGACGATTGCCAGTGCTAAATCAGGTCAGCTGCAGCTTTGTCTAGCAGATACTTGAACCCCCTCCAAGGATGGGGCTTCCCTCAACCCCTCTGGTGACCTGTCCCAGGGCTGCGCACCTTCCCCACGAGGAAGCATCCCCAGCATCCAGCCTGAACGTCCTGAGCCACAATTTATGACCTTTGCTTCTTGTTACACCATCTACCACCACCGAGAAGAGTTTGGCTCTGTCATCTTTTCAACTGCCCTTCAAGAGGTTGGAGGCTACTATTACATTGTCCTTTTGGCTCCTGGTCATGCCAGGACTGTGTTGCTGGCACCACAGATGGGACATTCTTCACAAAGGAGGTCACCAACAACATCCTGCTGGATGCTTGTGAACACTTAGCACCTTTCCTCTGGATTCATCAGTGTTTGCAAACAAGCCACGTCCCATCCACGCAAGTGGGTGTGTATAGACAGAGCCAAACAATCACATGCCTTGAGTCAGGGTGCCAAGGGCAAGGTCCTCGGCCAGGCATCTCTTAGCAGCTGCCTATTCAGTTCCCTGCTTCCCTTGTGGAGGAGAGGGCTGGGAGATGGTATTTCTTTGAGCTAAGAGGTTCATCAAGCATCACCATGTAAACTAAATATACAAACCCCATAATAAAGACAAGAAGCATCACTGAAAAGTCTCTTTCCAGGACCAGGTTTGCGCAGCCATATTCATAAAAATCTTGTGCAAGAACATGCCAAAGGAGACCATCATGGGGCAAAGTTCCAGTGTTTGGTAAGTACTTGTGGAAGAAGTGGGGAGAATATTGCTCCCCATATGGGCATGGAAACCACCACTCAATACTCAGTTTTAGTGACAGAGCTCAGCAGATGCCCTTCTCAAGAGTGGAGGAGGAGAGTGCAAGACATGCAGGCAGGGACCAAGAAGAGACATGGGATGTGCAAGGTTGGACATCAGCAGCCCCATGGAGAAGAGGTCTCAGCAGCATGCTCACCCACCTGGCAGGTGAGAGGTGGCTTGTTCTGTGGGTGGCTGCCAAGGCAAAATCTTCCTCAAAGAGTGAATGTGCCCAACAGGACAGGTCTTTGTTTCCTTAGTACAGACACATCACCTCCTCTGAGGGCAGCCAACAGCTCGCAGAACAACTACCGTCGCCTTTTCGACATGGCTGGGGCATGTTGACCCACATGACTTCTGATCCTGTTTGGTGTGCACAGCCTCCAGGAGAAGTGATCAGCTGGGCCCCACAAAAGGCCAGGCCCTCTTTTGTGTCTCCAGAGGCCAGGAAGAAGGAACTGGTGGAAATTGAACATGCTCCAAGAGATCCAAGACAGGGGTCTTGCAGCACAGCAGAGCCCAGGCTGGAGGCTGCTTGCACCAAGGCTACCAGGGATCCAGCACAGTTTTGATCTTCAGCCAAAGTGCAGAAGGGTGAAGGGGACCAGAAGCAGGCAGCAGGAGCATCTCGATTCAGGGAAGAAATGGAGGAAAACTAGGTAAAAAGGTAGAATATTCACTGCAGCAAGGGGAAAGGGATAACAGAAGCAGCAAGATTTAAAAGAAGAATAAAAGAGGTAATTGAAGGTGGGCAGCCTTCCCTGCCACCCAGGACTCAGCACCTAAGTCCTTCAGGCTCTTCTTTGAAAGACATTGGTCCCTTATTCAGGACAAAATCCCAGCAGCAAGAAGCTAAAGTCTCCCTCAAGCCCAGACACTGATCATCTCTTTAAGAGAGCTGTATGAGCCTCTCCCTTCTCTTGTAGGAATCCACCTCCCCTACCCAAATCAGTACTAAAGGCAGGGCTGAAATGTCCTGGTGTTCTTTGAATGCCAACCGGACAGTAAGCCTTACATACGTGTTCCTGCAGAAAAAGGAGAAAAGAGATATTTGGTGAATCCTCAACAAAAAAGGGTTTCAATAGGATTCAGAAAGGCCCAAACATGTTCACCACCTAGGATTTGGCTGCATTTTAGGGAGAAGTCAGATGCCAAGGCCGTGTGATTCCTGCCTCCCAGGGAGAAGTTGCCTCCGGCTTCCAACAAAACATTAGGCTGGGATTTTCAGAGAAGGAATTTTATATGGGTTTTTTTTTGTGACGTGACCTAGAGAAGGCTGTGAAGCTCCACTAGTAGAGTGTATAAGCCACTGTTTATCTAGGGAGTGACCTAAACAAGGATGTGATGCTCAGCTGCCAGATAACAGTTTGCTTCAGTGATTCAGTGACTTGCAGTGATTCAGACAGAGCTCCTTGCCTGGTAAGTCAATGTTTCACAAAATTTGCGTATAGGATCTAACTCCCAACCACCTTGGCAAAGCTGTTGATGAAAAGGAAGAGATTCTTACAAGACTATCATTACCTGACAAACTAATTTTAAAACTCCGCCTTTCTGTGCCCTTCCAACTGCAATAATCCCAGCTGCACTTTGCCAGCTGAGAGGAAAATGCTGCAATGCTGAGGAATGGGCAAAGGATGGGGTGGCTTGAATCTGCGCTACCATGACCTTGGTAAAATCGTGTCCTTGTGCCTCAGATTCCTGCTTGTGAAATAATGGCAGTGAACTAAAACCTCCTTTCTCCCACAGTGCAGTCATTCTGCCTGTTCCGATGGCTAACTTTTCAAGACAGGGGCAGTGCCAAGCAAAACACAGCCCATGAAGAATAATAAGGCAACAATCACTGTCCTGCATTCATTGGCACCAGTTTGCAAAAGTGATTTGGTGGTTATAAATAGCTGTGGGCCCAAGGCAAGAGTCACAGAGGGCCTTGGTTTTCAGAGATGGGGAGAAACCTGCTTTTATATGAAGAATTTACAGATTATCAGTAGGATAAACCATCTTTTATTTCCCAAACAAAGAAAGAGATTAAATAAAATCCAGAAGTGTCTTATTTTCAGTAATGGGAAAATAAATCAAAGCAGAAGGTATTAATCTAAGACACATATGAGCTCTGCTCCCACGCCCTGGGCACTGGCTTGGTCCCACCACAGGGCTCAGCTGGACCAGTCCTACTCAGATCTGACTCCTGGCTGAGCCATGGAGCCCACAGCACCCACCACCAGGTGCTTGGTTGGAGCAAGAAAGGCTTTTTCTCTTCTAACTCAGGTGTGTTCATGAAGAAGGGTTTATGTTTGCCTTGGAAATCACTTCCTTATTTCTTCTGCGTTCACTGATTTCTTCTGATTTACTAATTTAAGTGCTGTGGGTCACATGGGAGGACTCATTATATGACCGGTAACGTGGATCCTAAAAGATCCGTAACTGGTTGATGTCAACTTCCCCCCAATTTGCACTTAAGCAATACTTTAAACTAGGTCAGAGCATTAATTAACTTTTGTACGAAATCTCTCCTCAGCCCATCCTGCCTCCCATTGGCTAGTTAATTAAAATAAGCACCAATATTAGGCTGCTACTTTGTACCAAAAAAAAATTTGCTAGTAATTATCCTTTGGGGGAATAAATTAATTATGGGTTACTATGAGTTAATGCTGAGCTGCTGTCCTGTAGCTAGAAGCCAGAATCCTCTCTGTCCTGCTTGGGTTTCCTGGAGGTAACTGGGTCACAGGAACACGTGCCTTGGCTTCACCCTTTGCTGTACTTCAGCCTGACAAATCTTTGTTGAAGATAATCTCCTTAAAACAGGGGCTAGTTTCTTCCAGCTTTCCTGTTAGCAACTGGCTCCCTGAGTACCTCACAGAGACGTGGCTGACCTTGGAAAAGTTTGAGTTCGTGCTTGGAATGAGCTGGGTTTTGTGTTCATGGAGCAGTGGGGGAGACTGATCTGTCTTTACCCCAAATTCCAGCAGCGTAGGCTCCTGGGTCTAAGTAAGCTGGGGCAAATTTTCAGTCAGTGGCAACAAGCATGTCACATCTGACTTGCTGCTTATCACATCCTCAGGGAAACACCTAAACAATTCAGAATAACCCTGTTCTAGAAATCCTTTCTCCTCCCATGACGAGGAGAAGGGTAAAGGAGATGCTTGGCTGTGGATGAATATGGTGCGCAGTGGAACAAGTCTTACCCTTAAGAGCATCCCTCTCCTCCTGGGTGGAATGATGTTTGTGCCCTGTGCTGTCCCTGGGAGGAGTGTGGCAAGATCACTGCCTGCCTGAGGGTCTTTTTGTCTGTGACGTGTGAAATATCTACGTGGCTTCAGGAAACTGGAGCTGATATTCTTGGTCAAGGAAACAGCCGTGGCTTCCCTGAGTACACAAAAAGACAGTATTTATAATTAGTGGCTTGAACTGCACTGACCTGGGTCTGGAGCTCCAATTCTTCTCCTAGAGTTGTTCCAGGCTGGTGCCACTCCTCCCTTGCTCTGCAAAGATGAGAAGAAAATCAGTTGGCAGCTGTTTCCCGGGGACAGAGAGACCACGCTTTTTGAAGTCACCCATCTCAGCAAGAAACTCTATTTATAAATACAGCTGCCTTTGTTCCATATGGTGGGAACACAAAAAAAAAAGCTGGTGCTGAGGTCACGTCTGTGGGCTTAAATTTGGCATCTGAACCCTTTCCACAGCTTTGAAAAAAACCTAAGAGAATACAAGATCTTATCACAATTTGAGATGTTGAATGGCTGCAACTGAACTGCAGGGATGTGCAGACAGACAACAAAAACAAACAAAGGGTTTGGGGACTGTTATTTTTGTCTTGGTTTCCCCAACCCTGCGCAAACTTTAGCCTCTTCAGCCTCTGTCTTCATCTATTTCCTTCCCACAGCGTGTATCTGATGGAGAGAAGAGCAACAAAGATGGTGAGGGGTCTGGAGCACAAGTCTCATGAGGAGAGGCTGAGGGAGCTGGGGGTGTTCAACCTGGAGAAGAGGAGGCTGAGGGGAGACCTTATCACTCTCTACTACCCGAAAGGAGGGTGTAGAGAGATGGAGGTCGGTCTCTTCTCCCAAGTCACAGGCGACAGGACAAGAGGAAATGGCCTCAAGTTACTCCAGGGGGAGGTTCAGGCTGGATATTAGGAAAAATTTTTTCACCCAAAGGGTTATCAGCCATTGGAATGGGCTGCCCAGGGAGGTGGTTGAGGCACCATCCCTGGAGGTGTTCAAAAGACGGGTTGATGTAGTGCTGGGAGGTATGGTTTAGTGATGGTGATGCTTCTTGTTTGTTGTGTGGGTGTTTATATTTGTCAGTTAGGTTGACGGTTGGACAAGATGATCTTTAAGGTCCCTTCCAACCTAGAAGATTCTGTGAGAGCTCAGGTAACTGCCTGTGCAAGTAACCCAATGAGCTGAACTGTTTGCTGGGAAAAGGCTCTCCACTGTAGCTGCAGTTTCTTTCAGTGTGGGAATCGTGCAGGCCACTCTGGGAACTGGATCAGAAAGAAGTTGCTTCCAAGCTATGTGTGGGGCTGTGGCCCCATGGCAAGGCTTGTACAAGACAGCATCAATTTTTGATGCTGGTTCTGGTCCACCTCAGAAATGGAGGTGTATCTCTAGAAGAAGCAGAGAGTGCCTATCCCTAACTTACTTTTGTTATCTGGCAGACAACATTTCAGACCTTACCTTGATCAGCAGGTGTGCCCCAGATGCCTATCACTCACGAGTATCATCACACCAAGTTAACACCCACCACCAGACCTTGCCAGTCTTGACTTACCCACTTCTCTGCAGCCATCCTTAGGCAAGAACCAGCCTCCTGTTCTGTGACAGATCTGTGCCACTCAACCGGCAAAGAAGTGTGGCAATAAAACGTCACTTATTTCCTGACAGGTGAATTTAAAAGGTGAAAAAGCTACTTCGTGCTTTGGATGTATGAGGAAGAGGTCAAACAAGATAACTGCCAAGGCAGTGAAACTTAGAAACACCATCGCAAGCAGACAGGCTGAACTGAACTTGTGGAGTCCCCTTCTTTGGAGATTTTCAAGACCCACCTGGATGCAGTCCTGAGTAACATGCTCTGACAAGCTCTAGGCAATCCTGCTTCAGCAGAGGAGTTGGACTAGATGATCTCTATGGTCCCTTCCAACTCTAAAAATTCAGTGAAAAATTCAGTGAAATTCAGGGGGTTAAAAGTACAGATGAGTTGGGGTTTGTCCCCTGGGCATCGGCACCGTTCCCCTGCAGCTGGAGGAACTTATCTGGGGTGCACCAGAAAACTCCTGGCATTTGAAAACATGCATTTTGTGCTGACAATGGAGTCCTAGAGTCAAGCACAATTGATATTGAGACCTCTATGATTGTAACTCTGCAAATCACTTGGGTAAATCCTTCTTGACAAGACAATGGGGTAGAAGGAACAACCAGACCTAAAATCAGGCAGCAGAAACTTCAGTGGGCTGACTGCCCAAGAAATTTGGCTATACCACATGAAATGTGTCCTTACGTGGAGCTTAACTAATTATAATATGAAACCCACTCCTCTAGAAGTGAAGATACCCACCTCCTCTTGAAGACCCTCACCCACTGAGCCTGTGAGTAAGATTAAGAGACACCACCTACACCTTTAACTGGAGATTAGGACATTTTACACCGATCAGCTTCAAGATAAGGAATTATGAGCACCAGTAAAAAGTTGATAAACAATGAATATCTTAATTATGCTAATTTACAATGTGTAAATGAATGACTGGTTCAAGGCTGGCCGTGCTAGCTTTGCAGAGATACCCCCCAGCACCCTTTTCTGTGCAGAACTGCTAACAAATAGCTCATACCTCACCTCCATGTGTTACTGGCTTGTGCACCAGGCAAAGGATCCCATGAGTTTTGGGACAACACCATCTTCTTACATCTTTTTTTACTGAGCTTTCTGGGGTCTAGAAGCTGCCATGTCAGATTTCCTTTCACCTTTCAGCCTTTGTGTACTTTTCTTTGAGAAGCAGGTCATTTTGCTTCTCTACATCCTTGCTCTGGAGGAGCAGAGTCATCCAAGGGGTGCAAGTGGCCTGACTGTGGGGTGAAACGAGTAAAAATATGCTGGAAAGATTGAAACTAGTATTAAGGTCCAAAAAAGTACACTTTTCTATGGCGCTGTCGCATCAAACAACACGCACATTTGATCTTGAGAGGAAGGGGCATGATGTGCACTTCTGCTCATCCATAACCTGGTACTGTGTATGTGTGCTGTGAGGCAGCTCTGGGATTTAAAATGATCTCATGTTGCTCCTGGATGAAACAGAACACATTCCCCTGGTGAAGCAGGCATTTCATTTGCATTTCTTTGTCTGTCGACCAAAAATACAACATAGAATCTGAGACAAGTGATTTTTTTCCACCCCCTCCCTGAGATTTTTACTGAATTCTCTTTGGTAAGAAGAGAAAATCAGTTACAAAATCAAGATTAACCATTGTTCGCCACTTTGACAAGGCAGTAAGAAAATGTACGTACTTTTTGTATTGAGAGATCGGTCTTAGGATTCTTTTTAGCTTGTCCAGGCAAACTGCTGCTTCTAATTGAAGAATAGTCTACCCGTGCTCTCTGGTCTTCCCTTACCATCCAGCCTTCACACCCCATGCTTCCTCTGCTCTCCTTGTCCAAGATACTGTTGTTGTTATGTTAGATAAGTTAGAAGTGCAAAATATGATGCGGCATTTTTTTTTCTTCTGGTAAAATAATAAAGGATGTCTATTCATTGCAATATGAACACGATTAAAGACAAATATAGCTCCTTCCAAACTCTCAGCTTTCCCAAACCTGTCTCCCAACTTTAAGATTTTATCTGCCCTTATGCAAGAATTGGTCACACAACCAGAAATTGAAGGCGCAAAGATTAAACACTTTAGAAGGAAAAAAACACAGTTACAAAACACTGATTATCCTGGGACACGTTCTCTTAACACAGCAATTGTAAGGCAATGGCTGATGTCAACAATGATAATTACTTCCTCTTGCCGTTTGAATGCAGACAATTGCAGTAAAAGCGATACTTTGTTCATAAAGTGGGTCATGTTTGTCTGTTTGCACTCTGGGATATGAAGCACCCAAACACCAGGAAATAGAGTTAAGATCCAGAAAGGAATGTATTGTTTTTATTTTCTAAACTAATTATCAGTAATATGGCTTGTGCTCCTGTTAAATTTAGACGCAGCCATTTCTTGCATCCTTCTTATGTCCTGGAAAAGACATGGCCATTTAGCTCTACCTGCTTTTCCAGATGTGGGCCATCTTTGTGGTGTCTGAGCTACATTCTGAAATTAATTCCTCTATCTTTGTCAGGAGATATTACTCCTGAATGAATTCCTCTGCCTCCCCAGAACAAGTACCACTTCCCCAAGTCGCTGCATAAAAGGTGGGAGGTGGTGGAGCAGAGCATCTCCCACATGTTCTTACTTCCTAAACACATTCCCTGCTGGCATTGTGGGCACAGATGGGGAAAAATGCTGCTTCGCTAACTTAATGAACCAGACAGGACTTTTCTTCTGCCAAGGGAAACCTGCACCAGCCAGCTCTGAGATGACAGAATCCCAGAGGGGTTGAGATGGGAAGGGGCCTCTGGAGAGCATCTGGGCCAACCCTCCTGCTCAAGCAGGTCCACCGAGAGCTGGCTGCCCAGGACGGTGTCCAGCCGTTGTCCAGGACAGATGAAGAATGGCTGCTTTAACCTGTACAAACACTGGAGAGAGCCCAGGGTGCCAAATAATCTGCACATTTCAGCCTGATTACCTTAATTTCCTTTCTCTTCCTTTCCACAGCTTCCCTGGCCAAGCTGCTCTCCTCTTGGCTGGGGCTGGTTCCCAGTGAGGTACGTAGCCCAGTGCAGACACAGTGGACACCCTGCAGAGAAGAAAAGAAAGAAATGGGCAGCGTGACGTGAAGGTGACAGAGCTGAAGGCTTTGCCCCAGGTACCTGGGACTTAACCAACACAAGGCTCCCAGGGCTCAAGGGAAGAGCTTTGTAATTTGCCTTTGGAGCAGGTCACGCTTGGTTTCTACCGAGTGAGCCCTGGAGCTGAGCCAGGAGGCTTTGCCCGAAGCCACTGATGGGAAGGTGCTCAACCAATTTTGCAAACCCCAGCATCAAAGGAATATGTTCACCTGATGGTTCTGCACCTTACCCTGGCATTGCGTGTGTGGCACCATAGGATCAAGCTATTTGAAACTGCTGATGGAAAAGCTGTGACTTCACCTCTTAAATTGCTTCCTGGCAAAAGGCTCAGGAGATGCTTTATGGGGTTAGGCTCTCTGCCAGGTGAATTAGCCACCCATGGCACGACTCCCCTGGGGAGGAAGAGGGCTGCAGGACTTGCTCCCACACTCCTCCACAGAAAAGATGGGAAAGCAGGCAAATTGCTCCGTGTCTTGATGTCCCATCTGTCATTGCTTTTCCCTTTTTCAATACAGTGTCACCTCTGCTTCAGGCATCAAGGAGGGACGGTGACTGCAAATAAACAACACCCCTGTGTGAACAAACAAGGGCCATGGGGTGATAAGTACAACCCCTCCAGAAATGGCTTGCACTTAGAACTGAAGGTCCTCAATTCAGCAAAACACTAGGAACACGCACTCACATTGGCCTTGTAGGCTTTGGTGACTTTGGATGAGGACAGAGTCACAGAATCACAGCATCACAGAATCACATGGGGTTGGAAGGGACCTCTGGAGATCATCCAGTCTAACCCCCTGCCAGAGCAGGTCCACCCAGAGCAGGTTGCACAGGAATGTGTCCAGGTGGGGTTTGAATGTCTCCAGAGAAGGAGACTCCACCACCTGGTATTGGCCATACCAGGGCTCTGCCACCCTCAAAGTAAAGAAGTTCTTCCTCATGTTTAGGCGGAACTTCTTATCTTGAAGTTTGCGCCCATTTGCTATTGTCCTGTCCCTGGGCACCACTGAAAAAAGACCAGCCCCATCTTCTTGACACCCTCCCTTTAAGTATTTATAAGCATGATGACAGCTGTGGGTAGTGTCCCCACAACATTCCCAACCCTTGTCCTCCAGGAAAGAGGCATTTGCTGTGGAAGTCATTCATCAGCAGGTCACCAGAGGGTGAGAGACCACAGAATTAAAGCCTAAACTCAACCACACTGAACACCTCATTGCTGGATACAGATACTGCGTCAGGCCTCTAGCAAATAACTAATTACTTCTTGAGCTGAGGACAGCCACATGGAGCACTTCTAGGGGACTGGTACAGGTGCTTTCCAGTTAATCATTTATTCACATAAATAATCCTCCATCATGCAAGCTGTCCTATTGAACACAAGGACTACAGTACAATTAAGGGCTGCAGGACGAAGCCCTGAGATGAGATGCAGAGTAAACAAAGTATGATATTACAGCCATCAATTAATGTTTGGAAATAGGCAGATAATGAAGTCAGGATGGCCATGAGTCACAAGGTTTCACTGCTTCCTGAGGTTATGAGCAAAACTGCTCTTAGTGCAAAGCCACGGTTCTATTTTTAAATATAGCTGCTGTCTGAAAAGTTATGGCCGAGGCTGTGATCTATCTGTAGCTGGGAAAATAAAGGTGACATTGTCACCCAGGGCATAAAGTTTTGGCAGGAGTTCACTGTTACTCTGTGCAGGTCACTCTCCCAGCTGTTTTCTCAGCTAGCACCAATTTTGCTATATATATTTTTAAGACAATTTTAAAAGACAGTTTCTTTTGCGCAGTTCCCTAAGAAAATTGAGGTTTACATCACTAGGGTGTGCGTTTATATTTTCCTGTTTCTCAATACTTTTTGAACCCATCGACTGGCTTTGGACAATACCGACAAAGTGGCAGGGCCTTTGGGGTCTGCAATGAGACCCCTGCAGAAGACGTTGTGTTCAAGGAGTTGGTGACTCTCTCTGCCCTACCAGGTGCCACAGGCAGGGCTTGAGCAGCCCCTACATTAGCCACTGGCCATCACTGGCCACTGCAAGGGAATCTGCTGGAGGGCCCCGTGCCAGCCTCTGCTGTGCACCTGTGGGTGCTGTGAGAGAGGTGACAGCCCAGGCTGTCAGGAGAAGATAAATGGCTTTGTTCGTTGTGCCAAATTACAGGCACCACAGCATGGGAGGGAGGCAGAGCCCTTTCACAAACAGGGTCTTCACAGCATGCCGAGGGAAAATCTGTTGGGGTGGTCTGGCCAACCTGAAGGGATGCAAGATTTACTCACTATCTATATTCCCTTTTTTATTCTATTGTATTAAAATAGCTATTTTATTAGCCCCTTTGTTGTTGAGCTTCTCTAACTGAAATCTGGAAAGAGCCCTGCACCATCTCCCCCTCATACCTTCTCCGTGGTGTAGGAGAGGATGGTCATGTCCTCAGACAAGCGATGGAGAGCCAGGACAGGAGAGGCAGAGCTCACGGGCCACTGCTGGGGGAAAGCCTGCACCATGAGATTGGTCTTTCAAATAAAGAAGTGGGAAAGAGATGCTGACAGGCTTTTTTACCTTCATAGCCTGTAATATTAAATTTCAAAACACTTTTTTTAAAAAAAAGTTTTAATAACTAAAAACATCTCCGAGCAGCCTAGTCATTTCGTGCAACTGCATGAGTTGGAAAAACCAAGATATCTTTGTTTTACTTCTGTAATAGGTTGCAAAGTGCTTTCTTTATTGAAACAAAAAGCCTTTTCAAAATATGTATTGCTGCAAAAACATCTGTTGTGTGCAAAGTTATTTCACAAAACTAACACAGCCCTTTATTTAGACTACAAAATATTAAAGGTCTGGAGTGTGTTGCAAAACAAAATAAATAGAAATAAACAGGAAATAAGTGACTGAGGAGCCACAACATATTAAGGTCAGTTCCCCTTGCTTTGGCTTTAAACTGTATCCTTTTCCCAGTGAGTATTTTTTCCAGGAATTTTTCTCTCTCTTTTTTTCCCCTGTGACTGCTGCTTTTTCTTTCCTGCTCTAATTGAATCATTCCCTTCTGTCTTTTAGAGAGTCTGATAAAATAAACTTTTATCTCAGCTTCGCAGCTGGAGGCTATGATTCCTATGCACAAGTCACAAATTGTGCTTTGGAATATGTTAAGCTCTGGTTCATTCACTGTCCTTTCAATACATTTGATTTAATTCAGCCTGACCTTTGGCTTGGTTCAGGATCCTTTGCAGAAGACCCATGGCATAAAGGAATATGAAAGCTCACAGAACAGTTTGTTGAGGCACTGCAGACCCCCTGGCTCAGAATCAGCCTACTCCCTTCAAAACCCTCCCAGTATTTCCATCCCTGGGTAGAAAGAAAGGGATTTTGGAGGTGCCTTTTAATGCCCATTCCGTCAAAGACTCCTCAATTCAAACAGCATCTAAGAACCTTCGCAGATTTTGACTGCACACACAGTCCTGAGATCTGGGCCAAAAAGAGAAACCCACTAAAAGATCCCACTTGCTTTTGTCGTTTGATTCTCAGCATTCATTACTCCAAGAGACCTTACTGCAGCCTTTCAGTACTTAAAGGGTGCTGATAAGAAACATGGAGAGGCTTTCTACCAGGGCCTGTGGTGGCGGGACGAGCGGTAATGGTTTTAAGCTGAAAGAGATTAGACATTAGGAAGAACTTCTTTGCTGTGAGGGTGGTGAGAGAGAGGTTGTCCAAAGAAGCTGTGGCTGCCCCATCCCTGCAGGGCTTCAAGGGCAGGTTGGAGGGGGCTTGGAGCAACCTAGTCTGGTGGGAGGTGTCCCTGCCCAGGGCAGGGGGTGGCACTGGATGGTCTCTAAGGTCCCTTCCAACCTGAACCATTCTATGATTCTAACTCCATTGAACATAGGTGGATGATTAGTCTCCAAAAAGTCTTTGGAGTTCTATATGATCCCTCAATACAGTTCATGTTCTGAGCCCCCAGGATACTGACTGATGGTCACACCTCCAAACAGTGCCCCATTTCTTGCCAGTAGCAGCCAGTGGGAAGGCGCTTGCTGCGTCTGGTGGAGCGCTGGGTTCAGTGGAGTTTGCTGGGTTTGGTGGAGCGCTGGCCTGGGTTCAGGGTGACCCAAGGCAGCTCCTCTGTGCTGGAAGCTGTCCTCATGTGTTATTTTAATCATTATTTCACCTGACCTCCCCCCAGGTCCCAAGAGGAAGAGCTGTAAGACAGCATGGAGGGTTATTCCTTTGGTTCTTTTCCAGCCACACGCCGTTTCCCTCAAGGGTAACCAGCAGCTGAGCTTGGTGGCTGCAACCTCGCCAACAGAGCTGCCAGCACGGATGGAACAGAGCCTCGCACAGCAGAGTTCATCAGTCCCTGCTCTGTCCCTGGCCCGTCTGTGGCTTTATCTCTGCTGCCTTTGCCACAGGCTTGGGACCGGGCCAGTCCCCTGGCACACCTTCACCTCTTCTGCTCTCCCATCCGAGAGCAGCTGGGGACATCTTCAGTGCTTTTCTGTGATTCACAGAAAAGAGCGTTCATGCCAGCCCAAAAGCCAGCTTTGAGATCTCACTCCATCACACCAGCTTTTATTTTGCTGCCATTAGTCCTGGTACTCTTGTTTGGTTTTTGTTTGGTGGGTTTTTTTTGGTGAGAAAACCAGCCAATACTCCAATAGATTTTGCACTGGTTTAAAAGTTTATCTATCCTTTACACGCCTGCGGTGAACCTGATAAACCAGTTTCAGCTGCTGTTACACAAATACTGTGTGGTCCTCAGCTGCACAGCCTGTCATTTTTATCACCGATCTCGTATTTTCATAGTGGTTCCTCAATTTTTAAAGCTTTGACTAAAATGTGAATGGCAAACTTGTGAACAGCTTCACATGGAGAGAGGAGAACTGAGGACAACTGTCAGACTCAGCTGGAGCAACAACCTGCTTGCAAGTTAATCTGGATTTGTAAAACAAGGGATGTTGTCATCTTTAAAGTTATGTATACCTGTATGTATCCACTTAAGTTTGGAGATGGGAGTTCTTCCTTCTTTCCTTCCAGCAAGGAAAGTAAGAGTCAGAATTGCTCCAAAAAGCTTTCTTGCTTTGAATCTTGTTAGCTGTTAAAAAAAAAAAAATCTCTTTTTTGCATATTTTCAATGCTGTGGGCAGAACAGGCACGTTCTGCTTAGAAGAGCTATTGGCTGAGCATGACAGACAGCCAAGAACGTAGAGTAGGTGTAAAGAAACTGACATATTCTCCTCTTTTCCCACCGAAGTCCTCTTCGAGGTCGCTCACCAATACCTGTCTGTTTTAAACCTCAAGTGATGAGTCTGTCTCTGAACTGCTTTTTCTACAGCTCCAATGCTGCAGCAAGCACTTCCCTGGCAGCTGAAGAGGATTTAACTTCTAGGGGCTGATGTCCCCACTTCTGTCAACTAACACTCACCCAACCTGGCTTTGAATTGTTTCAACCCACCAACTCAACACAGAACCAACCTAATTAAAAAAAAAAAACAAAAAAAACCCCAACCAAACAAAAAAATCCAACACAAAACCCAACAAAACAACCAAAAAGCAAACCAAACAAATCCTCTGCCTTTCTGACAAGAGAGCTCAGTGAAAGGTTAGACGAGGGCCAGACAGAGTGCAAAGGGCAGGAGTGCAAGAGCGGCTGTAGCAGAGCCAAAACGCCGCAGCCAGATGTTAGACTGGCTCAGGCCAAGGACACCCTCACCTCCTCCTCAGGCTAAGCTTCGCTCACAAGACAGAAACTGTGTCCCTGGGGTATGGCTGCGTGCCCAGGAACAACAGTGCAGTGAACCTGGGGTTACTGCAGGAGAGTCGGTACCTACATAATAACCATAAAAAGGAAGAAATATCAGTCACAGACAGGAGCCTGTACTTTTAAAGAACTTCACATTGATAACTGAACTTAAACACCTTTCTCCGTCAGCACTGGTATGTGCAACAGATGGAGAAGGAAAAGAAATGACAGAATAGGAAAACCTAACTTCTTCCCTATTGGATTTGAGGTCTCCCACTTACTTTCTCCATCCAAGTATATTCAGTACGGGTCTGCTTCAAGAAATATTGAGCCTGGAAGTAGAGAGCTCCAATGGACAATAAGAATTTGCCTATTTCTACCCCTGTTGGTTCCTTTGGTGTTCACATGGGCACTGTGAGCACCACTGTCCCTGCCCCCTGGGAAACACTGGCCACCACCACACCGCAGCCCTGCGTTATTGCGAGCCCTGACCTGCTGAGTCCAAAGGAAGCACTTGCATCACTGCTGCTGTTATCTGGCAGAGCATAAAATTCAGCCGCACGTCTCACATAAAGCACAAACACGACCTTTGAAATGGGATTTTGAACCCCACCACAGTCAAAACTTTCTGCCGTCATAGGAAACCCCATCTTCCCTTATCTTAGAGCAGGTGTTGTTCCCTGTTGTTGAGATGAAAAAAGAAAAAAAAATAAATAGAAAAGAAAGAAAGAAGGAAGGAAAGAGAGAAAGAAGGAGAGAGAGAAGGAAGGAAGGAAAGAGAGAGAGAGAGAAAGAGTGAGAGAGAGGAAGAGCGAGAGAGAGGAAGAGCGAGAGGAAGAGAGAGAGGAGAGGAAGAGAGAGAGGAGAGGAAGAGAGAGGGGAGAGGAAGAGAGAGGGGAGAGGAAGAGAGAGGGGAGAGGAAGAGAGAGGGGAGAGGAATCAACATTATCTGTGCGACATTCCACAACTGCATTTGTTCTGATCGGACACAGCAAAACGGGTGCTGCTGGCAAAAGGAGCGTGGGAGGTCTTGAGTACAATTTCAGAGACAACGAGATGGAGATTGTAAGAACACAACACAAGAAGATGTTGTGCAAGAACACAAGAGAATGGCTTGTAATTGGCATGCAGAGAGAGCTAGAAGTTCACAGAATACCACATATACATTTATATACACAAAAACAAGACAAAAAAGTTACTATATAACTTGTTTTAATTATAGAAAGAAAAAAAACAACAAAAAAGTTTCATATTTGTAATCAACTTTGGCCAGTTCAAATGTGGTGCTTTGATGGTGTGGTAGTTTAGTCCTTTATTAAGGTGCTTCACAATAAAACTTAACCACGTTTCATTTCAGAAACTATAAATCAGCTTAGAACAAGAATGAAATCATGCTCAGGAACCCTCAAGCATAGACTATAATGTCTCATTTCTAATCCAAAACTCATTTCTGCAATATTGTATTAACACCTGGGGCTTGTTTTGTTTAATTTTCAAATATTTTAACATTGTCTACCACTGGTGCCAGATTATATATGAAAATTAACAGTGTTTGAAAATGACTGAACTTCCTACAGGCGAAAGTGAAATATCTGTAACTATTCTTTTTCATGTTACAAACTTGCTAACTGTTAACAGTGGGCACATAAGGGATTCATTTTATATTTATGTTATTTCATATTTAGTGATGCTCTCGTCCACCTCTCTGCTATGTTGTTGCATTTGCTACCAGCACAGCTAATCTTTGTATTAGGGAATAATCTCCCCTAGTCAAAGAGAAATCTGAGCTATTGCAAATCTAGAGTAGCTTTCCTTTCCTCCACTTCCTCCACACCTTTTGCTTACCTTCTAGGCTTCCCCACTATAGGCATTTAAAAAGTTTTAAACACAGCCTTATCTTGCTTATTTCTTATCACCCACTTCTCTGATATGTTTCTATGCTCCCTAACTGCTAACTCATCTGCAGAGAAAAATATATTATACTGTATTACAGAATACATTACAGAGAAAATGCCATTGCACAACAGGCCTTTTTCTGATAATCCTTTCTCATCATTCTCCGTAAGCCTGAGAGGCTTTTACCATGCTAATAGCAGTTCTACTGCTTTGCAGTTTTTCTTCTTGCTTGATAGCTTCCAATCTCTGAGCATCACTTCATTTTAATGCCTGTAAATTGTCCAGATTTCACATTAGATAATGACACAGCAATGCTCCCAGTGCCAGAGGAAAGGTCAGAAGTGCATTTTCAAAATACCTGATTCTACAAAAAGATAGAAAACAACAAACAAGGTACTCCATGCCTAATGCTGTGCATTCATTTGCATAATTTTACCAGCTATTTTTATTTACAATAACCCATCGGAGCCAGAGCAACCGCAGAAAAGAAGTCAAGGGCAGTAAAATAAGGAGCACAATTCATCCCATGCAGCTTTGCTCAGCTGTGAGCGCTGGTGTCAGTACAAGCAGTTCAGTGGAATGGATAATGCAATCTATGAAGGAGGAAGAAGCACATCTATAAATCTGATGCTCACAATCTTTATAACTACTTATAGTATGAATGAAGCTTGATTTATAGGTTGAATCCATAATTCTGGCAGCTGAAGAAAATACTACGTCGGCTACAGAAATGGACATAAAACCTCGAAGGCATTTCCTAGGTCTGCTGGTGCGTTCTATACATTAGCCCCAATCCCTTATTTCCTGCACTTGGGCAAGTATTCTTGTCGTTATTTACAAAACCCCAAAACTGCATCAGTCCCCTTGGGCTTGGCATCTCAACTGGTGCAGCCTCAAGGCAATTTTGGTGTTCTGCCCGTGGCACACACCGCCTCCAGCCCCACTTCATGCCCTGCCCCACGACTGGCAGCGAGGTGCTGGTTTTGAGGCAGTTTCCACAGCGTTTGGGGAGGCTGCGTGGACACGGCATCCTCGAGCTCTTTCAGTACTTTCACAACAGTGTCGTTGCCAGAACAGAGACAAAGCGGTTTGCCAGACAGAAGTGGCTAAATTCTAGCACTTCTTATTAAACTACTACAGCCGAAAGGGGAAAACATGCTTTCCAACATGCGCACACACGGGTTAAATAGAGTTTGAGTTTGCACACTTGAAACTGATCTTGTAGCCTCGTCTTTCTGGATCTGAACTTGAATCAACTCAGGTTATATGATATAAAACCCCATTTCCTTTTATTTTGTTGCTATGTAAACAAGAAAAGTGGACCGCCAATCTGAACTTTTTGGACAGATATTTAAGAAAAGTTCTATAAACTCATCTACGTGCTCTAATTACTGCGCAGTTTTATGTTATCTTTAGGAGTAGCTGAGACTTGCCTGCTGCGTCATGGCAAAGTAGGGCCTTATCTGATCCAACCATATTGAAGCAACTCCTTAAGGAGAAGTAAAAAAATAAAAAAACCCAAACAAACCGGTAAGCTTAGTTAAATGTAGACTTTTTTTCGGGTTAAGTCAAGACATAACAATATTTCCCATCCCACCCATCACCTACTTGCTGTATACTGCACACAAGGTTAATCATTGTTGCTAAGTAGTTTGGGTTTGTTTTATTCGGCAAGACTGAGAAGTTGTGCAGTGGAATTATTTACAGGTAAAAAAAAGTTATTAAAATCTGTATTTGAGTGGAAGGCTTAAGAAGAAAGCAAGATGGGGATCTCACAGGTTGAGGCAGAGCAGAAAGCAGAAGACTCACCTCACCCCAAAGAGCTGTCTTACTGATGCAGTCATGGTAATGTTAAGGGTTTAGAGAAAAAGAGTCATACAGCTCAACGAAATTCTCTCTTTGCAAGGGGAAAGGGAAGCCTTACCAATTACAGAATGAAGAACATCATCTCTGATTTTGACAAACTTAACTTACCTTTAAAGAGAAAATTAGTCCTTGAAAGTCACCATGACAAATTACACTGCTTAGAATCAGCTGCTTCTCTTAATGCGGCATAGAAATTCCTATTAACATTCTTTCCAAATGAATAAATATATACTATTATGAGATACCTGAAGAATTAAAAAATGGTTTATTTGGCAGAATGTCAGCTTTTAGCTGAAATCAACCTCATAAGTTTACAAGAGGAAAAAGAGAATTCTCTAAGCATTTCAATTGAGCTGTTTATATTAGCTTCTCTTATCTTAGTGAAGAAAAAGGGACATGTACACCTTGAATAAAATAAACACATGAGTATTTACTGAATCCCTTTGGGGCCTAAATTGCAATTTTTAGCTAGAATGAATTATTGTAGGAAATGCAATAATAGTTTTGAATAGGTACAGGCGTTTTTTGAAATAAACCTAGGACTGAAAGAGACCAAGTGTTATACTTCTCATTTTTAACAAGAATTTAATGGTGCAACTTTATAACATGACTGGCATCATATCAGAGACTCGTTTTTTAAAAATTTAACACACCAAAGCATGTTTGAAATTGTTGAACTCTATCCCAGCTTTCCAAAAATTACTTGAACAAATACATCTTAAAAATGGGCAAGATAAAACAAATAGGCAATTACTTTCCTACATAGTATTTTCTCTAAAGTTTCTTCTTCCTTTCTTCAGCTCACTGTCAATTACACTTGTAGAAGTGATGGCTCCTAATGTTTGCTTAATTACTAAGCGTTTGTAACTAGAGTAGTTGACATTCATGTTTAAACTCACTTTCTAACAAGCACTTTTCACCAACCCTCCCTCCTCCTTACCCAGAGGAATTCCTCTTATCCTTTTGGCTTCAAAATAAACTGCTTTTGGCTATCCTTTCCTTTTACTGCATACCTTCCCCTATCTTTTTTCTTCCCTTTAAGCAGGGTACTCTGATCTTGCAATACTCACATAAGGACCTCAGCAATTCAGAAGTATCACATACTTTTTCTGCAACAGAATATCTGATATTAACATTCATTTTCTCTCCAGCATCTAGGTCTGTGTCACAAGTTACTTCGAAACAGGGCTGGATTTGCAGGGGATGAATGAACGGAAAATAGTCCTCTTTAAACAATGGATGGGAGGACAGCAAAAAGCAGCATACTTGTAACAGCGCTAACTCCCAATGCAAGACAGGATAAGTGGTTTCTCTGCATATACAAACTACAGCTTCTTTGCCAGCTGACACAAGCTATATAAAGCAGAAGCCAAGTTCCTTACCAAACTATTTAGGCAAGCTTATTATAAGAGTGAAAGAACTCAATCATACTATTACAACTCCATAGTTGCACTCCATGGAGCACAAGCTCTCCCCCAAAAAAGCAGAGGAAAATATATTCCCTTTATTTGCTAATACTTTGTTGGGTGAGTTCCAGCAGGATACTCTTTTTCTCAGAAAATCAGGTCTCAGGAAAGCCACAAAGTCATAGTGCCACACACAACGCTACTTTCTAGCGCAGCAAAGCTCCTTGGGGTCTTGTCCCGACAGTCTCAGCTACCCTGAAAGAGAGACATGCATCACACTTACACTCTGCCTGCAGTGCCAGAACTCCAGCACGGGCATTCCCACATGGATTTGCCTGGGTGCCGTTGCTTTGAAGCCATGTTTTCAGCTATACCACGAACGACAGCCCTTTCGCTCGTGTGACTGGGCACATGGGCGACCGCACCTGCAGGGAGGATGGGGCAGAGCCTGCACAATGGCAGGGGGGCTCCCTGGGAGGAAATTCCACCTCAACACGAGGAGGAACTTCTTTCCTGTGGGGGTGGCAGAGCCCTGGAAGAGGCTGCCCAGGGAGGTGGTGGAGTCTCCTTCTCTAGAGACATTCAAACCCACCTGGACGCATGTCTGTCCAACCTGCTCTGGGTGGACCTGCTTTGGCAGGGGGTTGGATTGGGTGATCTCCAGAGGTCCCTTCCAACCCCATGTGATTCTGTGATTCTGTGACCCAGCTGTGTGGGGAGTAGGAGGGCCCCAGCTCCTGCCACCCCACGTTTTGGCAGGGGTGGAGGCCACAGCCTGCCAGCCGGGCTGGGACACCTGCACAGGGCAGACACACAGAGACAGATGGCCACCGGCAAACCCACAGAGACCAAAGCCCTTCTCTAGAACTTCTGCCCCGAGAAGCTGTGGCTGCCCCATCCCTGGAGGGGTTCAAGGGCAGGTTGGAAGGGGCTTGGAGCAACCTGGTCTGGTGGGAGGTGTCCCTGCCCAGGGCAGGGGGTTAGAACTAGATGATCTTTCAGGTCCTTTCCAACTCTAACCATTCTATGAGTCTATGAAGGGCACGCTGCCCGACCCTCCACACCACAGGCAGAGCCATTGCGGCCCTGACGCCACTGCCACCCTTGAGGGCCACCTGTCCCCGCCTCACGCTTCTGGGCCGGGCACTGGGGACCCTACCTGAGGCGAGGTGACCTCAAGGGGTAGGAAAATGGTGGTGGGAGCCTACCCCGCCTGAGCAGGGCTCCCCCCTCACCCCGCACAGCCCCGCCGCCTCACCTCCCTCAGGGCGGCGGCCCCATCAGGAAAGCCCCGCCCCTTTGCTCCTTAGCCCCGCCCCTTTGCTCCTTAGCCCCGCCCCCAGACGCGGGGCATTCGAGGAAAAGGCCCCGTCTCTCGCCCCACCTCTTCGCCGCTCATTGGCTGGGGCGGGGAAGGCGGGGCCGAAGCCGAGGGGAGTGACGCGGCGGTGAGGTCACGCGGGGCCGCCCCCTCCCCGCTTGGGCCGGGGGCAGCGGGAATCGGTCGGCGGCCGCCCGCTCCCCCCACCCCCTTTCTTCACCGGGTACCGGCCGCCGAGCCCCCGGCCGGAGGTACGGACGGACAGACCGACAGACACCGGCGCCGCCTGCAGCCCCCGCGTTGAGGGGCTGGGAAGCCGGGAGCGAGGCTGGGTCAGGTCAGTCGGCCCCACCGGACGAGGCGGGGAGGGGGCGGCGGGAGGACGGGGAGGTACCGGGAGGGTTGCGGTGCGGGGAGCGGCGCTGAGGAGAGCTGGGGAAGATGGAACTACCCCGGCCCCCGGGCTCCGTCCCCCGGCCCCGCCCGCCGGCTTTCGAGGAAAAAGCACGGTCCCT
>NW_015094507.1:3140274-3192872 GCF_001431845.1 Calidris pugnax
CCCCGTTCCTTTTTAATCAATAGCTTGTCTCGCAGGGTGTTTGTGTTTTAATTCATTAAGGCATGTGCCGTTGGATGGCGATTAGGCTCCAAAATTGAAACGTTAATGGGAGAGTGAAATAGTGGATGAGTGGACTTATTTTTTTTTCCTCAAAAAAGATATTTTTCTTCTACTCTAGCACTGTTGCCTGTAAAAAAAAAAAAAAAAGGTGTAGAAAAGACTAAAATAATCTGCTGCCCAGGGAGGTGGTGGAGTCACCATCCCTGGATGTGTTTAAGGGACGTTTAGATGCGGTACTGAGGGATATGGTGTAGGGGAGGACTTTGTAGAGTAGGGTAGATGGTTGGACTTGATGATCCCAAGGGTCTCTTCCAACCTGAATGATTCTAATCTGGGGAGTGCTGTTTGTCCTGAATAGAATCTGCCAGTCTAAACTGCCACATAACTGATCTCTTTAATAAAGCAGGTTAATCCTCAGTAAAATGGATACAAGCTTTGAAGAAACTTTGGAAAAGTTGTTTGTTGTTGCGTTGAGTACTGAGAGCTGTGGGGAGTATTATACGTGTTATTTGCCCGTGTCATTTCTAAGTGAGAATTGTTAGCATGATCACAAACAGCTAAATTATTGCTTGGTTAAGATCTTGTCTGCCACACGTTAACAACAAACAACACTTCAGCAAAAAGAAATCAAACCCAGGCTGTTCTGTGCAAACACACCTCAGCCGTTTCCTGTCTTTTTCAAGAACTTTGTCTACAAAACTGCTGTGATGTGGCTGAGCCAGAATAGTGTGCTGCATGGACAGGTGTTTGAGCAATGCTGAAATCCATTCGGTTCTTGTTATTTAAAATAAAGTAGGTGCATTATAGGTGAGCACCGTGTGTCAGATAGGGATCTTGTGTTTGATTACCAGGGCTGGCTTGGCCTTGCAAACAGTTAAATTGACACTGAAAATAGCATCTTAAACATATTTTTCTCTATTGCTCCATACTAATTTGCTTTTTCAGAAATAATATTTGGGCTTTGCTTCTTTCTAAATGTCAGTGTAGCCCTGTTGATAAAATTCCTGCCTTTGAATCGGCGCAGTGTGTCCAAATGTTGCATGCAAGTTTGTTTCTGCCCAGTGTTAATACTGCAATGCAGTATGAGAGAGCTGCTGACTTTGTGCCTGTCCTTTCTCACGCAGTCAAGGTGCTGGGGGAAAGGAGGGGGCGGGAAGAACCTTCTGGTTGTTTGGGTGAAAACGGAGGAGTTGATACTGTAATGTTGTTTGTAAAAAAATTCTCCAGTTGTTAGAGTGGATGTCCTGGCAAGCGTATCCTCTGACCTTCTTCTAAAATACAGGTGTTGTCAATTATAGATGCCTAATTTTATTACGTACCTAATTTGCTACTTTAGATAGACTTCATAATATTCTGATACCTTGGTAGGACCAACCACAAGTAGCAAAATCTGTTCTTTATACTACAAGTTTAATCAGATTTGAATAGATATCATTTAAATATTAAAGGTATAGTCTGAAATAGCACGAGTTGATATTTTTATGTTTGAGAGTCTACTGCTGTTAGTAAAAATGACAAAACTGTGTGGTAAAGCCAGCAGTTTTGCGTAGCTGGCTCATCTCCCTCCTTTGTTCAGCGAAGCGCCCGATCTGACACGTGGTGGATTGTCTATTGCTGCGGATAGTACAGCTTTCAAGAAGGTAAAAGAGAAGTGCAGTGCAGGGTAGGGTTCAAACGTGGGCTTCCCTGGGGAGGGTGCAGGGGGCTGGGGTGTCCTGCCCCGGCCGCCAGCCCCGCTCCTGCCAGCATGTGCTTTTGGCTGACGTGGTGGCACCTTTCCCCTGCTTCAGCCTGGGGTTAGTTGGACCTCTCCTCGGTGTTGATCAGTCTCATGAGTCTGCACTTATAAGATGGAGAACGTCTGCTTAAAATCAGAAAAACAAAATACCGCAGCCTTCTGCTCCTTGCCCTTTTTATCTGTATACAAAAATAATATATACACACATGTTCACTTTTTGCAGAGCTGGTGGTCTGCACTGTGATGAAATGTGTGCTAATGGTATGAAAGAGCCTGTTTGTGCACAGATGGTCTTTATCTTGCTACAGGCAACTAAGAAAATTCAGTAATGCAGTGATTAAAAAATATTCTTGCATTAAAACCCAGATGTTTGAAACTATTAAAATGCGTTCCAGGAAAATCATAGCACCCAGGTACCTAGCTGTCTCATTTTAATTGTCTGTCTAATTAGGTTTGAAAAATCCCATTAAGTACCTATAAAAAATTTATATTCCTGGATATCTTAAAAATTGTTCACCCATTAATAAAGTTACTTGTATAAGATGTATTTTGCCCTGATAACCTGTACCACCAGACCTGTAAGTCAGAGGTTCAGATGAACTTCGAGCTTGGAATTTTTAAATTAAGTCCATCTTCTGGTATATTTTGACTACAACCAAAAATTATCTTGGTCTTCCCCATCCATTATGAACTTTGCTACCTCATTTTAGAGGAAAGCTCTGATGTTTTGTGATATGTGAATAGCTGATTGTATGCTAGAAGGAGAGTCTGAAATGTCTTCTTTTCTAAGTGCCCGTAGGGGTTCATGGCTGTTTGCCTGTATCTTCTAGAAGTGCTCTTCTAGAATCGGGAGGGGAGAGCTTGGGTTCACTATTATTTAGGAAATTATATTAACTCCTGTTGCCCCTTAAGGAGGAGAAAACTGTGAAAGGAAAGCTTTACAGCAATGTTAGAAGAAAAAGTTAATTTTTTAATCTTCTGTTCAGCCCACAGGATACTACGTTTAAAATCTTTGTTGCTTTTGTTTTGGGGTGTATGAAGGCAAGTAAGGGGATTTCTGAAATTGCAAGTTTCCCTGTCTAAGGCCACAAGGACAGCTCTGTCTTGTGTCAGGGGAACCAAGATTGCTATGACCCTACCTACCCTACCTTGCCTGTGCTCTGGAAGCGTTGCAGCCAGCTTGTTTTATCAAGTGAGATGAGTTGATGGGCAGGGTTACCCGAGTCAAGCTTTTGAAGGCAGGTCAGTACAGCCCCAGGACTCAGAGTGCTGCTGCCACTCTGCGGTCACCATCTCCTTGAGAAGCCTCCAGAGACTGTGACAGGTAAGGGTTTCCTTTGCAAAAGGAGGAGAGTGTGAGAGGCTTGTACTGTGACGTGATGGGGGAAAGAATATGTTTCTGTTGTAAAACCAAGTATCTTTAGGTAGAGAAACACCTTAATTTTTTTTTTTTTTTTAAGTGAAGTGCTGGTACCATTGTGTGAATGTCTACTTGGGTGAGACCTCTCTTTCCCCATGAATAAAGGGCTGAGATCAGGTGTTCGTTGCTTGTAGCTGCAGTCCATAAAAGCTGACTGAAGGGAGGAGGTGGGACGTAGGATGAAGGGCAATTGTTGGCACCCTGGACTACCGTTTGGATGCATGTAGTTGCAGCAGATGTGAATTCAGCTTTAATACTTCAGAACCCAAAGGTTGTTTAAAATTGGTCATCGCACAAGGACTTCTAGTTAGTAAATCTGCTCAGTTGACTTGGTTAATACTTGCTGATTAGGAAGCGTTTAACGTTTTTCATGTAACTGTTTTCAGTTCCCCTGAGCAGACAGTTATTACCCCTCTGAGCTGAGGATTCTTTAATTTCTCCCAAAGAGTCCACCTTTCCATGTGTGGGTAGCAGAGAGGATTTTGTTATTCTTTGTCAGCTGTTTTGGTGAGGCGGTGCTGGAAATCTGAAGGAGGGAACGTTGTGTTTAAAAGATCGCCTGACACCTACTGGTCAGAGGATTTGATTGTCTAGGGTTTCTTGCTATTTCCCTCTGGAAATTAAACTACTTCCTCTTCTCAGAAACCATCAGCAACTAGACAGCAAAACTTGTGCTTTTTCCCCCTAAAATGAAGGATTTTTTGTATCGTGTCCTGAAAGCAAAGAATGCTTTATACGTGCATGTTAAAATACAACGTAGGCTTGATTCATTAACAAAAAGCAGATCTAGCTTTTCCTTGCTGTGTGTTTACATACAGTGCTCTGCTAGAAAAGGGGTTCCTTCAAAATGAGGGGTAGTACTTTCACCCTGAACGTGAGTGTAAGTGCAATACCTGTAACTGCAGTTCTGCTAGAAAAGTCATGCCTGTGTTTGGTGATGTAGACTAGAGTTTTTGTTCTCCTGATATACATCCCTTGTAGGATGTAGAGTAGGTCTTTGAGGTAAAATGCCTTTTGAACAGAATTTTGACAACTTTACAAAGTCAGTTTATCAATCTCCTTACTGTTACGTAGAAAAGTAATACGCTTTTGCTAGGCAGTTTAGAAAAGCCCACAAATGCCTTGCAAGTAGGTACATAGAATTCTTACAAGACTGGCTAAAAGCTTTATAGATTTAGCAGGATTTCAGATTTTTCTCTAGGAACGAATGGCTAGTTAATTAATTTGGAGTAAGACAGACGTGCTGGTTTTTGCCTGTTCTTCCTTTGGGGAATTAGGTTCAGGCTTCAGCTGTCACTTACCTGCTTTGTAGTCTTTGGCAAGGCATTTTCCCCTAACCTTTTCTGTTAAAGGTTGTACAAGCAAGGACAGTCAGTGAACACAGGCACGGCCCTGAACTATTCAGTGTAATCATACATGCACACTAATTGTTTATATTCTCTGCTTTAAACTGAGATTTTTTTGTGTCATACCGGGCCAGTTTCACAAGTCCAATTTTAGTTTCAGCACTGAAACATGCTGTGCTTCTGTGTCTATAAATAACTGCTAAAAATAAATGCTAGAATGTGTCACTGTTAACACACAGACCACCTAATGACACATGGGTAATGAAGTTCATTAAGGATGTGCACTTCATGGAATTCCTGTTTATTAAGTGTGTTTATTTCTAGCTTCAGTAGTTTGGGATTTTATCATTTACAGATATTTTATTTGTAAAAGATAACATGCAGAATTGGAATATATGACCAGAAACATCTATATTGCTACCATTTTCTTGCTCTCATTTTACCACTGAAAAGTGGTCTCCCTTGACATGGAAGGAGTGAAATAAAGGAGGAGAAAAATGAATGTAAAGTAAAGGCAGCAATATTTAGAGAAGGAATAGATTAAGAGAGGAGGAGGAGGTCCAGAAGAAAAATTGGGGGTGTTTAAACTTTAGACCTTAACTAACTGCCTGAGAGGAATGAAGATTGATTATGAGCTTTTTCTTTTCTCCTTACTTGGTATCTGACTTCAGATTTTTCTTGTTTTCAAGGCATCTGTTAAAACTGTCCTGTGCCCCTTGAAGGCAAGGGCTCAGGTAGGTAGATTGCTCTCTAATGCCGTTAGTTCTCCTTGTCATCAATCCTTTAGTAGAAGTGTTAATAATAATAATGACTGAAATTGTACTGAAATAAACTGCTTTTGTCCTGTTCAAAAATAGCAATAAAAAACATTCTACTTGCTTGGCTTAAAAAAAAAAACAAAACAAACCACAACCAAACCACATATCACATATGAAGAAATGAATTAGTTGAGAATGTTACAAAGTTAATTCTGCATATAATTATGCATATCATGTGATGATTCTGCACCCATGTCCAAGGGAATATACTTGAGTGATGATAGCTAGTCTAGACAACTAAGATCTGGACTTGGACTTTGATATGACTGCTACTTTCATAAATAATATAAAAGGCTATTTTGTATCTACAGAGTTTATGCTGTAATGGGGAGAGTGGGATTCTGCCAGGTTTTTTGCATCGAGCTGTTGTGCATTGGAAGAGGGTAGAAAATTGAAGCAGGGTCGATCCTCCAACTTCTGTCCTGCCTACAGAGGCTGTTGGCAGTCCCTTCCTGCTCTGGTGGTTCCAGGTCTGCTGCTTCTCTGTGTGAAAGGCTGGAAGTGTTGGTAGGGGCGCAGAGTCCGAGGTCACGGACAACTTGCTGTCTGTGACAGCAGAGAGTTGCCATCTGTCATGGGCTCTTCCCCTTTTTCCTTCAAGGTGGTAGTGCTCATCTAGGAAACCCTTCTTGTGTTTTGAAGAGGATGCTGAAGAATAGCATAGGGAGACAGTCAGAAATTACTGCTTGCCGAAGGTCATAATCTTCAGTGTCTTCTAATAAAACTTTCAGTAGCCGCTTTGGGAGCAAAATTAGTCAAAAAAAAGGCTTTTTGAAAAATCTCACCTTAAGACTGATGAATGCTGCATGATATTGATATTTGCATATGCTATTTGATTTAGGAGTCTTTTTTTTTTTCTTGTGCCAGTGTTGCCACAGTGTCTTCTGCAGCTGGATGCTGTTTTCTGGATCTGCTGCTGGTTTTAAAGAGCTTTCTATTTTTAGTGCTCCCTCTGACAGTAATATCACTTGCTTCCCTATAAATGGTGGGATACATGTTTTCTCTTACAACAGCAACAGATGTAGCGTATTGTTCCTGAACTGTATTATCTTTTTTTCTTCCCACTGCAGATTTCAACTATTCTAGGACAGAAGTTCTGCAAGTATGACCTCTTCTCAAGTTAGTTTTGAAGTAAGAGGACCATCAGTACCAGGTACCCAATCATGCTTTCTCCTTTTTGTATGGTTTAACTAGAAAAAGGTTCAAAGACTGTCTTGTCTTTTTTATTCAGAGGTAAAAAAAAACCATGTCAGTTCAAATATTAAAAGAAGTCATTGTAAAATACATTAATTAAGAAATTTCACATAAGAATTTGAAAATTAGATTTGGGAACTAATTTTTACTTCAAACAACAATTTCATACTGTGCTAGAGATTTTCACATGAATTGAAATGGTTATGATTGTTTTAAATCCAGTCTTCTGTCTCTACTAACTTTTTATTCCATGGGAATGAATATTTACGTTCCAGACCCTCAGTCAGGCACGTATTGCTGTGTTTGTTCTGGTTTTTGATTTCTCTGCATCCCTGATGAAAGTTTTCCATAACAATGTGACCTCTACTATAAGCAGCTTAATTCAATATTCTATCTGTGCAAAAATGTGTAAAATAACTTCTGTAATCTAAATGAGGAACACAAGGTGTCAGCTCATGTAGAACACCAAGATTTAGTGTTGATAAATTGCGCTTATTACTTTGACCTTTGTCTTTAGAAACTTTGAAGGAAGGTCACCAAAAAGATAATTGGTGGTTGCCTAATGGCAGCAGATGTATGTGCACATACAGATTGGCAGAATTCCTGTTACAAACAAATCCCAAATGGCATAAGGGTCTGTTGTAGTTGGGGGAAAAAATGGTAAAAGCATGTAAAAAGTTTTGACATCTGCCCCGTGCAAGACCTCTCCTGTGTTTCTCCCATTTGATAAGGAATTTGAGAACTGAACGTTGACTCACAATGTGGACGTGAAGCCTTTAGTAAGGAGTAGTGTTTTCATAGCATCCTGGAGAGAACTTTGAAGAGTAATTCAACCTTAGCTCAAATGAGTCCATAAAGCGCTGGTGTAGCCATACAATGGAGCCCTGCTCTTTTGCCCTGTTCACAGTGTTGCTTCCACTGTAGTGATGGCACTGTCACTGGCAAAGCTGAAACTGCATCTGTACCTTTTACTGATAATATCTGCAGCAAAAATTAGGATTAGGGAGAACTAGATCCTGCCTCAGTGGCTGGTTACAAAGAATTACTTGGAAATACTGATACACGTGTAGCATAAAGAGGTGTCACAGAAGGTTGCTTCTGCTTATGGCAATATTGATGCTGTTGGTTTTGATGGGGGAGAAGAGCTTTGAGATGCAGCAGTGGCAAAATGCAGCCTTGTGAAAGAAGAGAGGTTAGGTTTTTAGAGCTACCAGCAGTTCTACAAACAGCAAAATTTCCAGTTTATTTAGAAGCATCATGTAGAGATGTTGTCAGATCACCATGGTGATCTTGGTGAGACAGGAATCCTCACCTTTAGCACTGATGTGCTCCCTGTGTCCTCATCACTGTCCTTTCCTGTCAGTGTCAAAGCCAGTGGTGGTTCCAGGCTTAACTGGCAGGACTTTTTCTGCTGCTTTCCCTCACTCCCTCTTGCCAAACCACTTCTGGAATTAACACTGGTGATGAAGCCTGACACGTTGACGTAGGCTTTTACACATTTGTGACATGGAGTGCTTTGTTTTTGCCTCATCCTAGCGAAAGGAAGAGGGTCACTGGCTGTGACTCCTTTAGGTCTTCATCAGAACACAGTCCTGTACCAAGAGACTGCTGGGTGGCCAAAGATTAGCTATTAGGAAATTAAAAAACGGAGCTTCTGACTCCCAAGGGAGCTGGCCCAAGCAGAGAGGTTACAACACTGGTGAGGCTGTTGCAAGCTTTGAGGTTGGGCAGAAGGTCTGGGGTAGGTTCCTCTCTGCTGTGGCTGGTGGAGCTCTCCCCGTGGCAGCATTGGATTCCCTGTCAAGGGTTGGGGGGAGAAGTTGAAGAACCCTGAGCTTAAAACACAAAACCAAACCCCACTGAGTTTGAAAAGGTGGTCCCGGTTTATCATGTTTCACTCGTGCCTTTCCTGGGATAATTTAAGCAGCGTTTTACAAATCCTCATTCAGGCTTGCGGTGTAATCATTGAAGTGAGTTTAAGGGTTACTGTGCATCTTGTTCAAGTGCTGCCTTTTGTGTGTTGTACCTCCTTGAGTGATAAGTGTTCACTGACTGCACACGTTTGCTTTGAAAAAGAAAAAAAAAAAAAAAGGCTGCTACTACTTCATCTACTCTGAAGATGGCACTTCAGAGACTGTCTGGCATGTACACTAAGATGTACTGAATGCTGTTTTAGGGAATTTTAGCTTCTCTTTACTATTTCTGGTCAGTAAGTTGAACTGTGTGGTATTTGGGTGGTCTTCCCTCCCTCCCCCTGTTATCTCCTGCCTGCAAAACCAGCCACAGTGTGCCTGGGTACAGAGTGGCAAAGGCAAAGCACCTGGCCCAGGCTGTTGCGTGTACTGAATTCCATAGGAAGGATACTCCTACAGCTGTTTTTTGCCTGCATTTATATGCTTACAGTGGGCATCCAAAAGACTTGATGATGATTATTTTTTTTAAATGAATTGGAACATTATTTTTTTTTAAGAACAAAAAAAAATGGAGTTGTAGCTCAAGATGTTGGATGAGGAGCTTGACATGGGCCAGCAGTGCACACCGTATCCTGGGCTGCATCTCCAGCAGCATGGCCAGCAGGGCGAGGAGGGGGGATTCTGCCCCTCTGCTCTGGGAGCACCTGGAGCACTGTGTCCAGCTTTGGAGTCTTCAACACAGGAAGGACATGGACCTGTTGGAACAGGGTCAGCGGAGGGCCATGAAGTTGATCAGAGGGATGGAGCACCTCTGCTGTGAAGACAGACTGAGAGAGCTTAGAGAGGAGAGGGCTCCAGGGAGACCTTATAATGGCCTTCCAGTACCTAAAGGGGGCTACAGGAGAGATGGGGAGGGACCCTTCATCAGGGAATGTAATTATAGGATGAGGGGTAATGGTTTTAAATTGAAAGAGATTTAGATTAGATACTAGAAATAAATTCTTTGCTGTGAGGGTGGTGAGAGCTTGGCCCAGGTTGGCCAGAGGAGCTGTGGCTGCCCCATCCCTGGAGGGGTTCAAGGGCAGGTTGGAGGGGGCTTGGAGCCACCTGGTCTGGTGGGAGGTGTCCCTGCCCAGGGCAGGGGGTTGGAATGAGATGATGTTTAAGGTCCCTTCCAACTCTAACCTTTCTATTGTTCTATGCTCTCTAAAATTATTTCAGTAAACTATTTTTAGAAACAAATTGTCTTGTTTAATTCCTGGATTTTGTAGTTTTTTCTGCAATCCCTGGATCTGCATGCTTCTGGGTTTTTTTTTTCATAACCAGTCCTGGTGGTATATCTTACTAGATTAATCTGTAATAGCTGGAAAAAAGGACACAGTTTTAGAGGCACAAGGACTTCCTCAAAACTGTTATTTTGGACTTTAATGTTCCAGCTATAATATTTGGCTTAGTAAAAGGCAGTGTATCTTTGCTCTCCATAGCTTGCCTCTTTCTATCTTCAGGTTATTGTGGATCTAACACTACTGCTACTGCTCTCTCAGTGTGAGGACAGAAGTCCCCATCATCAGTGCTTGTGTCTTGCTTTTGTTAAGACTGATACTTTTTCTCTCTGACTTTTCAGCTACCAATTTCATCCTTGCTTTTCCCATTGATGAGGCATGCAGGGTAGTCCTGGATACCCTCTCCCCTTATATCTCCCCTTTTCTTCCCCTCTCCCCCCTCCCCAATTAGGGAACTCATTTGGCTTTAGCTAAATGTCTTCCTTATGTCTGTTTTGGTCTAAGGGTGACTTTGAAACACTACGTTTAGGCATTTCAGGTTAGAGGACAAAGTAAATATCAGTATTTTTTTAGTTACATTTTATTTAAGAGTTGCTCAAATGCTCTGGTAGTTCTTACATTTTTTGTAGCAAGATTAAAAGGTTAAGCATGCTAACTATACTTTAAACTTCACATTTTCTCCTTCTGCAACAGTTTTTGTTTTCCTTGCATCTAAAAATCCTATTGAAACCCTGTAAAAGCAAAATACTAATTTGTCCTTTCCCTTTGTATTTATCATTGTTGTTCTTGCAGCTGTATATATATGGGACGTGGTCTAGAGGTGGGCTTGGCACTATTGGATTAATGGTTGGACTTGATGATTTTAAAGGTCTTTTCCAACCTAAAGGATTCTATGGTTCTATATAAATTTTTTTATCAAGGATAAGTATGCTTTTATGTCTGATAAAAAACTGAAAGCATAGCAGCAAAAATAATTCTTAGGAATAAAATGAAATGGATGTGTTGCTTTGGGAATAATACTACAACCTCCAATTTGTCTGTGCTTTCTAGACCGGTGGTGTGAATTTTAGAGAACTCCAGTTTTAGATGTGTATGTTACTCAGTAGTGTGTGCATATACATACATTAAAAAAAATACGCAGTATATAAGAAAAAACTTGTTCATCTCAACAATAAGCATTTTACAGTGAAAATTTGCCTGCTGCATTTCCAGAGATTTTTGAACAGTAATAATAGTGCAGGACAATTTGGAAGCAAACTCTTCAAAGGCTGGTGTTGTCAGTAGGTCCCAGTCTCAGTGAGATCCTTATGAAGGCAAAGAAAATGCTGTTGTAATTTTGGATGAGGGAAAAATTCCTTCCTGAACCCAAAAGAGAGAGTTTAGATGGGTGATTCTGGTGTATATGCTTAAAATATTTGAAGGTTTGACAGTGTAGGCTGTAATTATTAATTTCATATAGGCTTGAGTAATGATGAGTGGTGTGGTTTTTTTTCTGTTTGGGTGTTTCTTAGGAGAGGTTTTTGCAATATGCGGGAGCTGTAGTGCTTTGGGAAATTGGAATCCACAAGCTGCAGTGGTCCTCCAAACTGATGATCGGTAAGTTGGATTTTTTGGGTTTTTATTTGTTCCTTTTGAAATAGCTGGAGTTCTGAAGCAGCAAATTTGTTCTGTTTCTGAGTTTGTAAACTATGGAGCTACACGTACTGTTGGTAAAACTCTCCAGAATTTCTTGTGTTGCCCTTGAACATTTTGAATGCTTAGGAATGTGTCTGTGAAAATGTTTAACTTGGGTATGCTTTACTAATTGCAAGTGATGCTTCAGCCATTGTGGCTGGCATGTTTCAGGAGTTTAGTTGTGGACATTTTGGATAAGAAACTGCTATGGATAGTTCTCAGTCCCATGACTATACAGCAAGTTATAGGACAGGTTTCTAGTGTTTACCTTTTAACCCATGCAAGTTGTTTTTATGGCTATAAAGAGATGGGGAGAAGATTTTTTAAAATGAGAGACCCATTAAAAGTCGTTAGGTGGTTTGTGTGTATATAAACGTGTAGTTTACATGTGTAAATGAAAAAAGTTTAAAAGTGGTGGAGGAATTCTGTGTTTTCTGAAGATGGTGCCATTCCTATTGCTGTTTGTATGATGCAGGAAAACAGGACTTGCAGGATGTATTTCTAATTCTGTCAGTGACTTGCTGTGTGATCTGGGATGAGTCCCTGAATTATTTCATCCTCTTTTCCCGATCTGTGAAACGAGGATGAGAATTCTTGCTGCATTAGAGCACTTCTGTAGATTAGAAAGTAGAATTTCACTTCGAAGTATTTATTGTGCTTTGTGTGTGTTTGGCTGAGTTACCTTGTGAAAACCTTTCTTGCAGCCATATGCTGAGCTTTATTTTAGAGTATCATTTAGGACAGACATATGTCTGGGGTGGCTGTTAGGCTGTATTCTGAAACTGGTGTTTGTTTGGTTGTTTTTTTTCCCCACAGTCAATTATGGAAAGCTGCAGTAGAGCTTCCTAGAGGAGTTCCTGTTCGGTATCGGTATTTTAAAGGATACTTCCTAGAACCTAAGGTATGTACAACCTTTTCTATTTCAAGTTGGCTCATCCTTAGTAAAAAAAAAAAAAAACAACACCCAAACCCTTATTTGAGGTAAAAAGGATTTTCTGAGTTAAACTTGAGTTTTTAGAAATAAACTGCAACATATGAAACATAAACACTGTGGAAATACAAGCAGTTCAGTTTTGGTAGTACAGGACCATATGCTGTTAACTGCAGTTATTTTTGTTAAAATGTCTTCTCTCTTTTTACTGGTGTTAGTGTTTTAAAAAATCCAGTGAAATGCCTGACATAAAGCTTAAATGATTTAGTGAAGTTCTTGTTAGTTATAGTGGAGCTGCAACAACTTCTGCACTTGAATATGGATTTCAGCAGGGCAAGGATCTCTAGCATGGAAGCAGGCAATAGCAGGAGAAAAAACAGTGTGAGCAGGTGTAGTTAATTTTGCTTAATCTACTACAGTTCTTAAAATTACTGCAGATTTTTTTGGTGAAGTATTCACTAGCGTTTGTGCTGCATACTTAACAAGTGTTGATCTCTTGGAATGAAAAGGTAACACAAGGAATGGGGCATCCCAGTGTTTTCTCTAGATGTGTATATAGGTATTTGCATGACCTGGGGGCGGGAGGAACCCTAGAGACACACCGATGTGTTTTTACAGGTATGGAGGTCAAAGCCACATGCCAGTTGAATGTAGGTGGCAGTATACTGGTCTGTAGAAATCATACTGGGGTAAGGGGGAGGTTCTTCAGACTGGGGATGAGACTGCATCCAGAAAACAGTTGGACTAGTCTGGGAAAATAAGCAGCTACTCTTTAACTGGTTTTCTTAATAACAAGTAATAACTGAAAGAAATAACCCATTTAAAGCTATCTTTGCTTTCTCTCTTACTCTATTAATATCCTGTAGCTATTCACCCTAGGCTATAGTTCTTCAATGAAATTGGGATTATGAAGGCTGTAGCTAAATGTGTACAGGAGTTAGAGAATCAGCTGGTATATGCCTTTTAAATATTTTAAATTACTGTCAAGAGCGTGTAAGGCTTTTTTGTCAGCCTTTCTTTCACTGAAAAAATATTTGACAGATGTATCATCTCAGTGAAGGATGCTAACTTTAAATGAAACTCAAGCGACTGCATTCTGTTTTTTCATTACAGGATGTGAAATAGTCTAATCTGAAACTGATGTTGAAATTATTATTTTGAGGCAAAAGAAGGGAAGGCAATAATAGATTTCTTCTTCTGAGCTCAAAAACAGAGGCCAGAAGTAGATCAGCTCTTAGAGCCTAGCAGTTCTGATGGGACTCTTACGGGCATTTGCAAAAAAATTATATGTTTAAAATGTAAGCAATAGAGCACTAGAAAAAGCACACTTAGTGAGAACAGACTGGCAGAAAATGTGCTCGTAGACAACACAATTTCCGTTTTAACATTTGAAAAAAAGTTTACAATGTGTATTGGTGAGTGTGTTTCTTTAAGTAGGTGCTCTGTATCGTGCACACTTTATGTACCGTGTGATGCAGAGTCTGCCAAGGTAAGTGTAAATTTTATGGAATACCAGCATAATGAGCTACTGTATATAGAAAGGAGGAAAAAAGAAAACCACCCTCCAAAACAAAGTACGTGAATTGCCAGGGTACATGATTATCCACTTAACGGTCTCTAGCCTGTACCTGTTAAGTGCACAGGACTTCATTTCTTAAAACATAAAGTATTTTGAAGAAAAGAATTCCAGCTACAATGTTTTCTTCATCTTCCTGTAAATTTTGTGAAGAACAACATAAAATCGAGATCCCTTCATTCTAACAGAATTATAACGCGCAGCTTATTGCAAATGAGATAGTATATGGAGGACTTGAGCAGTTACAGCTCTTGATAAGGAAAAGATATTTCTAAATTAAATTATTCTGAATATAAATAAATATAGTAATTTTTTTATTAGGCATTGCATGTGATTAGTCGCCTAAATTTGATAGGCTTGCAATGTATGATCCCTTAGGCACTGTAAATTTTTTATATTGGTGCAGTTTTGTGTGTTGTGGTCTGTAGTAGGATAACTTTAACATATTTAAGACTACACATATATTTAAGTTGGAACATATGAATTTGACACCACGTAACTGAGTAAATTGTGCTGAAGACAGATTCAGCTGAAGTTACAGTTCCCTTCCTGTATCAGCTGCATCTTTGAAGATGCTGGGGTTGGACATGGTGGCAAAGCTGGGGGTGATACATGTACGTTTTTATGGAGAAATGATAAGTCTCATGTTATCCAGAATATTGCCACAGACTAGATGTGAAAATAGATAAAATAATTCACATTTTGGAAGAAAATAAATAGGAAAGTATTTTTCTCACCTCCCTTTAAAAAAAAAAAAAGTCATTGTTATTTGATCTCTGTTAAATTATTTTGCTTGAAAGATAGTACAATGTCACGGGAAGTTTGGCTTGTTTGCACTGAAGCATTTTGGTGTTAACATGATTGCAGTTACGTAAATTGTGTGTGGGGTTTATACTTAATATATTGAAATTTATAGAATAATTGTAGGGATAAAAATAAATGGATGCATTTACAAAGAGCATCTTACCATAAAATCGGTGCAAGTCTTGGCTCCAGTATATCAGGAGCTTTTGCTGTGTTGTAAAAATGTAATGATAATATGAGTCATCTTAAGTGTTTTAAAAGAGAAGTAAATACGTACTTTTCATGAAATAAGACAGTAATTTAAACTATTTTGCTTCAGGTTTGTTCTTGTCTTAAACATAACCCAGTACCAGTTACTTTACTATGAGGCTCTTCCCCTGTTTTATTCTACACTCACCTGCTGTTTGTTGGGGGTTTTGGTGTGTTGTCCCCTTTGTGTGGAATTTAAGTTTCATGCACATCATATGCTTTAGGAGAATGCTCTGATACATATTGTTTGCACGAGGCATATTTGAAAACCTTAGTAAGGTAAATACGTACCTTATTCTGTAAGTTATGCTGAGTATTTGTTTTTCCAACAGTAAATAAGCATGCAAAGTTAGGGTTATTACTTCCAAGGAAAGTGTGGAATAACTAAGCTATCTGTGCACATAGCAGGACTCTTAAAACTGGGTTGGTGAACTTTTTTCACACTTTGAGGATATTGCTTAATTATTGAGGTTTCAAATGAGACTTAAGTTTATTTTTCTAAAACATAAATCAGATCCATTTAGCGCCTGGAATATAGAAATAAATGTGAAGCTTAGGTCTAGGCTCAGTCATTTCTTGAATATCAGAGTGCCTTAGAAAAGCTTTTGTTAGACTCATAACCCCTGGTTAATCTGATAATAGCAAAGGGGCAGCTCTGCTGTGACTGCATGGGCTAGCAGGTTGTGTGTTGAGCTGTTACTGGAAATACTAGGGCTAAAAAATCTCCATTTAGTGACTCACGTGCTCTTGCCTTGCAGAGTTACTTACAATGGCTGAATGGATTGGGTTGATTGTTTGGTTTTGTGCTTAGTTATTGTTTGTTATGTGGTACAGAAATCCAGCATCAGCAGCAAAGTCTAATTCATTTAGCTGTTTCATGTTCTTCAAGTAGATTAGTATCCTTGAAATATAGTTTTAAGAAGTCAAGTACAGTTGAATAAATGTAGTTATTTGTAGTGTTTTTAAGATCCTTTTTTTTTTTTTTTTTTCCCTAATGCCTCCTCTATTGTGTTGCCTTGGATCAGGAAGTTTGGAACTGGCCTCCTAAATAATAATTTAAACATCCACAGAAGTGCTTTTATTTTTTAATTATACTGAGCACCCAAGCACTTCGTGCAGAGTCCTTCATGCTGCTTTGAGCCTCTGGAGGGTTGTGCTACGCAGGCATTTTACCCTTGGGTCTAATGACTGCTGGGGGACCCTCCAGCTTCTGACAATGTATGAGGACTTGATTTTTTTTTTTTTTTTTTTTTTTTTTTTGAAAATGCTTGAACATCCTTTAAGAGCTTTAAAATTGCATCAGATGTTCAGCTAAATATAAATCAAGCAACATAATTTTTATGCTTTTTTTTTTTTTAAATAAGTAATTCTCTAGTAGAGGGGGACCCATGCCATATAGTGCCACTTAGGGAAATCTTAGTGTGCTGCCTGCTGGGATGCTTGATGGACATTTGGGTTGGTGGCCTTTTACCACTGTCCTGGCAGAGGCTGACTCGTTAGATAACAGCACCATACTATGAATATTGATGACACATCATTAACTTCCACTACAGCCTGATTTGAACTGGGCTGTTGTTCAAATGTCATTTCAGTGGCGTATACTGATCACATCAGTATTTTAAGCTCATTGTAGCAATAACTTCTGTCAGATGTAATTAAAACATCTTGGCTGCTGATTATTTGGATGCCTATAAACACAAAGACAGTCTGAGCAGGGATTGTGAGAAGGCTCTTAGCTGTGTCCATGCCTGATCTCTAATCCATTGCCCCTTTTTTCCCAGATAGCTTTGTTTGGCTCTTCTTATTACAGAAATTGTCGAGGGTTCCTGGGATTAAATGCATAATCAGATCATTTTATTCCTTCTGGGGGATGAAATTCTGCTGAATGTATCCAATGTGTGGTGTTTACTGTTATTGTTACTCAAATTCTCATTCATAATTCTAGAATCTAAAATTAAAATGCCCAATTACACTAGTAGAAATAAGTTGGTCCTGGTATTTTAATACAATGTGTTGGGAGTTCTTGCAAGGAAAAACCTTTGCTTACCCTTTGAAGAAAACAGCTTAATCCATGTTGGGACAGGCTCGTGTTCCCCAGGTTCATGAGCTATGAGTGTTCATGTGGTCGCTGGTGGAGTCCTTGCAGGGTGTATTATTTGCTTTTCTAGAAGTCCATAAGAAGGATTATTGTGGCAGAAGATGGGAATTAAAACTGCCCTACATCAGCATTAAACTGCAAAAAAAGAATATCATCTTGTTTTATAAATATTTACATGTGTTCTATCTTCAAAGCATAACTTTGAGCATATGTATTTTATTCTGACATGACTTAAGTATAGACGCCTCTTAATTCGTTAGAAAAATTTAATTGCTTTCATCTGACTCGCAGAGCAAACCCATCTTTACTGAGCGCTTTTTAAATGTTTGGTGTTTGCTGTTAAGTCATCCAAAGCATAGTAGATTAAATGTGTTTGAGATGTCAAGAAATCCCATCTCCCGCTAAAGAGTGTATTCAGTGAGCTGAGAGATAAGAAAGCAAATTGTGTAATTACGCTGCTGAGGTCGAAGCTTGTCTGGATGTCCCTGTTGAGCTGGAATCTATTCAAACAGGAACCTGAAATACTGGGAGAAGTTGGTGTGGAAGTTTATGTGGCTCTGGCAATAGCAGCAAGTCTCTTTGGAACTAAGAGTTCCTTATGCCCGAACCATCCAGATGTCACACTCTGCAACCATTTGACAGCGGCTCTGACGATGGAGAGCAAGAGGAACCCAGAGCTCCTTAGGCTGATGGAGCTGGGAATTGGGCATGTTCTGGTGGTTACCTGAAACTGTAACCTAGAGAGCAATTTCAATGTTACATTGTTATGAAAGAAGAGACTGAGTTGCTCTTCTGAGTTGTCTGAGTCTTGGTTGTGTTTGTACGCAAATGTAGGCTTTCAAGGGGCAGGAATTCTTCTGTGGAAGAATCAAATTTATCCTGCTCCAAATGGAATGGGTTTAAGGGGCTTTGCTGCTGGCCAACTGCATTGTGTCACTGTATTGTTCCTTCTGAGGCAGCAAAATTCCCATAATTTGTTTTAATTAGGCAGTAGATAGTTTGCTTTTCTGTACCACAACAAAAATAACTTTATTTTTACAGACTTTGAATTAGTCAAGCAAATTCTGGGGGAGAACCTGCCCTTGCAACTGTTAACATCTACTGATGATGAGTCCCGTTTGGAATCGGAGAGATGTGGGATGTGTGAATTCTTTTTATAAAGTGTTGCTGGACTATCCCCAATTAATGAGCTCAGGGGCACTGTATTTCGTGTATGGGAAGGAGAACAAGTCAGTAGTCCAGCAGAGTAGCTATAAGCCATAAAGGTTTAATAATTTCGTGTAACTTCTCCACCCTGTCAGACGTTGTCATACGTAGTGTGACCTGACCAGCAGTTGCAGGGGTAAGAAACCAGCCTGACCTGTTCTCTTTCTTTCTCTTTCATATTCTCTCTCTTCTCTCCCACCCCCTTTCTCCTTCATCTTCTTTTTCTTTCTTTAAATTTGTAAGTTTAATTCACAACCATCCCAAACAGCTTCATGGGTAGAAAATCAGATATAACAAAAGAAATTATTGCAGAAATTTAACTTTTAAATTACAGACTATCGATGGTCCCTGCGAAGTCATAGTTCACACGTGGGAGACTCATCTACAACCACGATCAATTACCCCTTTAGGTATGGGCATCAACTGCATCTGTTTGAGGCATATGCATAAGATTGCTAATATGCTGCACATTGGTTTAGAGGGATTGATAACTATAGTTTTAAAATATTTAAATTTATTAATGTCTTGGATGTATAAACTTTTTCTTTGCATAACATGGGCCTTACTCTCAAAATCTCTATGTAAATAAGTGACGTAAAATGGAGTGGATGTGAAATTATTTGCTGCCATCCTTAAGATGATGGGGGTGGGGTTTTTTATTAATTTGGAATTGTAATGATTTTCTGTAAGCTTAATTCTTTGAGACTAAGGATCCATATTATTTTGTCAGAGAAAATGTGGGGAGGGGGAGGGTGTGAAGTCACTGTTGTTTTTATTTAGCTACTGTTTCATTAGTAAAATTTTAAAGCAAAAATTCTTAATTAGTCATCTTTAAGTAAATAGATTAACGTAAATAGAAACACCAATGGGCTTATTTACCCAGCAATTTGGCAGAAATGTATTTTGCTGGAAGAAAAGGCAGCATGCAGACTTACAGACAAGTTCCTCATGCTCTTCTGAACAGGGGAAAAGTTTGGGTTTTTAAGAGTGTCTGAAATAACCTTTGAATGTAGCTTGTAATTCAGCTCTCTTCCGCTGCTATGGGATGGCATGTTTTATGCTCTATCTTTCCTGGGATATGAAAAATGTTATTTCCTCCACACTTAAGAGTTTATAACTATTAAAAACCTTCTGATGCACTGAAAGAGTGTCTTTTAGAAAGAAGCTGCTATTAAAGAAACTGTTGTTAATCATGCCTAGTACCATGGTCACGTTTCCCCTCCCCCTTTCTTTTTTTATTATTTTTCATTTCAATTGAATTAGTTAAGTGTTTCTATTCCTGTAATAAAATTATGTTTTGGTATCTGTCAGTAGCTGATTGAGGAAGCAGCCTACCCTCTGTTAGGGTCTAGACTTTTATCTCTAAATTTGGATAACTTCATTCCAAACAGTTAGGATTTTTTTTTTTTTCCTCTCAAGTAATACTCGATGTTTCATAACCAGTGTTTAAGAAACTGCAACAAAACAATGCAATGTTAGCACTTGGTCATTGTGATCCTAAATTAAAAATTGAGGGCAGGCCCATGATTTTTCTTATGGGGGAAAAAAAAGGGATTAATGGCTGTAGAGACAAAATTTTATTAAGATTTATATTTTGAGAAACCTATAGTTTGTTTAGATTACTGCAGTTCCATTGATGCTGGTGAATATACTTAGCACCTTAAGGTTTGGGTTATTAAAACTTTAGAGAGTGTAAGGATAAAAGTGTGAAATAGTGTTTAGAACGTTTCATCCAGGGTTGGTTTCTGTCACATGGGGAGAATAAGCATTTTAATTGTGACTAACTTGATTCAGAAGCTTCAACTGTGAATGTGCAGGAGGACAGCTTTCTGTTATGTTTGCAAGAAACTTTTAATGTTTTTTGACACTAACAAGAAAAGCATCTTAGATTCTAGTAGGGTGTAGATGTTATCAGCAAAATGCAGCAGCAAACTAGAAAATGCGCAACCTTCTTGCTTTTCTCAGTTCAGATTACTTCAGGTGAAACATCTTTATGGCATTTTGTGTGGTGGTTGGTTTTTCTTGCAGAAACTAAGAAAAAGCATAAATTGGGAAAAAGCTTTCTAGAAGGTTGCAATAAGCATGCTTATTCTTTATCTGTTTCAGTTTTCCTACTTTTTATTAGATATACTTTTTAGAAGTGGAAAATTAGAATTAACTTGGCAATAATTCTCTATAATGTGAATGCTAATTAGTTTCTTTCATTTTTTTCCCTTCCTTTTAATTTTAGAAAATGAAATTACTATTGACGATGGATACTTTGGAATCCGTAGTAAGTGAGATATATTGACCTTTACTCTTTACCACATATTTAATTTTAACAAGACGAAGTGTTGTAGTTGAAAAATACTTGAAATACTAAGTGTTGACAGGAATTGCCTGTAAGTGACGTTTTTCTCTGCTTATAAGGTTATTTTTATATCCAGCATTTGTGAATTCACACTCAGGCTATAATCCCTTCTAATGTTAATGAAAGGCTGCTAGGAGGAGTTGAAATGCTGTCAGCGTGCTGGCGTTTGTTGCGTGAAGAGGCAAAATAGTTTTGGCAGAAAATAAACCCGCTTGCGTTCTAACGCTCCTCACCGAGGTGGGAGCTGGGGGTGGCTAGGTTTAAATTCGGAGTGATGCCCAATTCACCACTATCAGTCCAGTTGCGTTTAATATCTTAAATTATCCTGATTCTGGATACACTAACAGTGGACTGCACCTTCAGTCTAGTTGTGCTCGTGAACTAGCACACCACTCTCAAGTGTTTGGTCACGTTCAGTGAGAAACCAAAATGGCTAGCTACTTTAGTGCAGTTTATTTAAGCAACAGATATAAAGGTTCTTATGGTTTGCCAGTGATAAATACACTGTCTGCAAAGCACAGGCAAGTAAAAATATTGTTAATGGTACAAAGCGCGTGACAAAGTCACAAACAATACAGCCTGGCTATAAATGTAAAAACTGACCCTCTAGAGAGATTTCTAAGTTTCCCAAGGAAGCACTCGGTAGAGTCTAAGTCTTACCCAAAGGCGTCCCTATTTGGGGAAAAAAAGGGCTCAGCCTATCGACTGGTCCTGGGAGTCAAAGGCAGTCTGTGATGGAGCCCTCCTTGACTTGTTCATGATGGTGTCTTCCCTAGCATCCCCCCTTTCTTGGGCTATTTTTATACTATTTTTTACCTTCAAGGTGGAGTTTGAGTCACTCTAGTCATAAATACCTTTATTATGATTGGTGTAAAATTCTCTTGCCTCGCATTTAAAGGCATTGTTTACCAAAAATTCAGGGTGCAGACTCAAGAAGGAGTGGTCACACCTTGGAGGCAAGTAGTCTTTGGGATGGAGGTGTGTTTTGGTATTATAATGACATTATAACGAATGAAGTTTGCACAAAGGACAGCATTTCATCAAAATTTGGCAGGCTGTTTCCTTAATGTGTGAACAGTGCTATATTTTTAATATAATTTTATTTTAGGAATTATTCCACAGTGTTAAAGGTTGAATTTTTCAAACTTCAGATCATGAGCATGCATTTTTTAGAAATACAGAATAGAGTGCTAACTTTCTCTTAAAACCTAGCCTGAGGAAAAAAACCTCTTCCTGCCTAGAAAAAATATTATTGATTACACTAAATGTACATGATCTGCCACTTCAGTTAGGCACAGCTGCCAAAACCTCTCTAACCTCACACCTCATGCTCTTGTGCATGTGTGTATGTCTCACCTCTGGCAGTTCTAAACCAACACTCATTTTAACGCTGGATCCCTCGATGTCTGAGGTGACTTTGTCACGTCTCATGGAGCTTGTTTTAAAGCTTTTGCATTTTTCTTCCTATCCTCATGGAATGATATCCATATCAATGATATGGAATTGTCAGAATTGGAAGGGACATTTAGAGACCATCCAGTCCAACTCCCCTGCCAAAGCAGGATTGCTCAGAGAACATTACTCAGAACTGCATCCAGGTGGGTCTTGAAGATCTCCAGAGAAGGGGACTCCACACCCTCCCTGGGCAGCCTCTTCCAGGGCTCTGCCACCCTCACCCCAAAGAAGTTCTTCCTCAGATTGGAGTGGAACTTCCCATGGTCCAGCTTGTGCCCGTTGCCCCTTGTCCTCTCACTGGGAACCACTGAAAAGAGTCCGGCTCCATCCTCCCTCAACCCACCCTTTAGGTACTTGTCAGCATTAATAAGGTCTCCCCTCAGCCTTCTCTTCTCCAGGCTGAAGAGTCCCAGCTCTCTCAGCCTTTCCTCATCAGGGAGATGCTCTAATCCCTCCATCATCTTTGTTGCCCTACGCTGGACTTTCTTCGGCAGTTCCCTGTCTCTCTTGAATTGGGGAGACCAGAACTGGATGTAGTGTTCCAGCTGTGGCCTCCCCAGTGCAGAGCAGAGGGGGACAATGACCTCCCTCGACCTCCTGGCCACACTTCCATTCCATTGGCCCTCTTGGCAACAAGGGGGTATGTTTTGCTAGGAACTCTTCAAAACTACGGGCTCTGCTTCAGTACCTGGTCTGGCAGCTTGTCCTTTCTGGCCAAGCTCTTTGTAGGCTTTCCTTGTCTTGAGGGCAAAGTGGAAGGTTCTCCTCTGTGCTTTGTTTCCTCATCATACCAGTTGCTACATCCCATCCTGCACACTTTTACACTGCGTTACTGGCATTGGTTATGAAGAGCTAATTTGACATCTCTATCTCAATAGAAACAGGGAGTCTCAAGTTGGAGATGAACCTTCAGAGTTTCTGTCAGTGTTATTCCATATATTGAGAGATCCCTGGACAAGGGAATGTCTTATCTACCATTGGAGACTTAACTTAGCTCTTGATCCAATAAACAAAACTAACACTGGCATACTTAGTGCCCTCTTGCAGACAGTTTACAGGTGAAGATGGTGAAGACCATTGTTTTTAGTTTGTGCTCGTGAACTAGCACACCACTCTCAAGTGTTTGGTCACGTTCAGTGAGAAACCAAAATGGCTAGCTACTTTAGTGCAGTTTATTTAAGCAACAGATATAAAGGTTCTTATGGTTTGCCAGTGATAAATACACTGTCTGCAAAGCACAGGCAAGTAAAAATATTGTTAATGGTACAAAGCGCGTGACAAAGTCACAAACAATACAGCCTGGCTATAAATGTAAAAACTGACCCTCTAGAGAGATTTCTAAGTTTCCCAAGGAAGCACTCGGTAGAGTCTAAGTCTTACCCAAAGGCGTCCCTATTTGGGGAAAAAAAGGGCTCAGCCTATCGACTGGTCCTGGGAGTCAAAGGCAGTCTGTGATGGAGCCCTCCTTGACTTGTTCATGATGGTGTCTTCCCTAGCATCCCCCCTTTCTTGGGCTATTTTTAAACTATTTTTTACCTTTAAGGTGGAGTTTGAGTCACTCTAGTCATAAATACCTTTATTATGATTGGTGTAAAATTCTCTTGCCTCGCATTTAAAGGCATTGTTTACCAAAAATTCAGGGTGCAGACTCAAGAAGGAGTGGTCACACCTTGGAGGCAAGTAGTCTTTGGGATGGAGGTGTGTTTTGGTATTATAATGACATTATAACGAATGAAGTTTGCACAAAGGACAGCATTTCATCAAAATTTGGCAGGCTGTTTCCTTAATGTGTGAACAGTGCTATATTTTTAATATAATTTTATTTTAGGAATTATTCCACAGTGTTAAAGGTTGAATTTTTCAAACTTCAGATCATGAGCATGCATTTTTTAGAAATACAGAATAGAGTGCTAACTTTCTCTTAAAACCTAGCCTGAGGAAAAAAACCTCTTCCTGCCTAGAAAAAATATTATTGATTACACTAAATGTACATGATCTGCCACTTCAGTTAGGCACAGCTGCCAAAACCTCTCTAACCTCACACCTCATGCTCTTGTGCATGTGTGTATGTCTCACCTCTGGCAGTTCTAAACCAACACTCATTTTAACGCTGGATCCCTCGATGTCTGAGGTGACTTTGTCACGTCTCATGGAGCTTGTTTTAAAGCTTTTGCATTTTTCTTCCTATCCTCATGGAATGATATCCATATCAATGATATGGAATTGTCAGAATTGGAAGGGACATTTAGAGACCATCCAGTCCAACTCCCCTGCCAAAGCAGGATTGCTCAGAGAACATTACTCAGAACTGCATCCAGGTGGGTCTTGAAGATCTCCAGAGAAGGGGACTCCACACCCTCCCTGGGCAGCCTCTTCCAGGGCTCTGCCACCCTCACCCCAAAGAAGTTCTTCCTCAGATTGGAGTGGAACTTCCCATGGTCCAGCTTGTGCCCGTTGCCCCTTGTCCTCTCACTGGGAACCACTGAAAAGAGTCCGGCTCCATCCTCCCTCAACCCACCCTTTAGGTACTTGTCAGCATTAATAAGGTCTCCCCTCAGCCTTCTCTTCTCCAGGCTGAAGAGTCCCAGCTCTCTCAGCCTTTCCTCATCAGGGAGATGCTCTAATCCCTCCATCATCTTTGTTGCCCTACGCTGGACTTTCTTCGGCAGTTCCCTGTCTCTCTTGAATTGGGGAGACCAGAACTGGATGTAGTGTTCCAGCTGTGGCCTCCCCAGTGCAGAGCAGAGGGGGACAATGACCTCCCTCGACCTCCTGGCCACACTTCCATTCCATTGGCCCTCTTGGCAACAAGGGGGTATGTTTTGCTAGGAACTCTTCAAAACTACGGGCTCTGCTTCAGTACCTGGTCTGGCAGCTTGTCCTTTCTGGCCAAGCTCTTTGTAGGCTTTCCTTGTCTTGAGGGCAAAGTGGAAGGTTCTCCTCTGTGCTTTGTTTCCTCATCATACCAGTTGCTACATCCCATCCTGCACACTTTTACACTGCGTTACTGGCATTGGTTATGAAGAGCTAATTTGACATCTCTATCTCAATAGAAACAGGGAGTCTCAAGTTGGAGATGAACCTTCAGAGTTTCTGTCAGTGTTATTCCATATATTGAGAGATCCCTGGACAAGGGAATGTCTTATCTACCATTGGAGACTTAACTTAGCTCTTGATCCAATAAACAAAACTAACACTGGCATACTTAGTGCCCTCTTGCAGACAGTTTACAGGTGAAGATGGTGAAGACCATTGTTTTTAGTTAATCCTCTTAAAATCCAGAAAATATAGTATCTGTTGTCTATTCTGGGTAGTTCAGGAAAGACAAGTGAAAGGATGCACTCAATTGCTTTGGAAATACTAGTGAGTAAGGCTGGTGACAAGGAGTGTTGTCTGGAAGATGGTGTCAGAGGAACTGTTCTTATTTTGTTTATTAAACTGTCTAGATCTCCCTTTAGGAAATAAAATAAGTTACTAAAGTGTCTTCTACTGTTTGTTTAACTTTTGATAGATGGTATTGAGACTGTGGATGCTGGGTGGCTGACGTGTCAAACAGAAATAAGATTACGTCTGCATTACTCTGAGAAACCACCTGTAGTGATATCGAAGAAGAAATTTAAAACATCAAGGTTTAGGTAAGAGCCTGCTCATCACAGTTTGCAATTTATCTCATGTTAATGGTCAATACCAGTGATTGTTTTTAATTACAGTAGTCTTCAGATTACTTTTGGGTTGCTAATAGGGGTGTTCTATTGGGCTAATTTCCGGGTGTTTAAGCAGTTCGCAAAAATACAGCAATAACATTAAATCGGTGTGTTCCAGTTACCTCATTTTATTATTAATGTAGCGTTGAAAGATTTTCATCTGTTTCAACAGAGGAAAACAAACAGTCAGACAAAACTATTCTAGTTTCACTGCTGACTTAATACTTTTTAGTTCTTGCCTTTCTGATTGTTATTAAATATGAATAAAGCAAATGTGGTAGCACAAGTTAAGCAGTAGGTAACGGGTGCCTTTCACAAATACTTACTCCACGCTTGCCTTGGTGTTTCCTGCTTCTTGGCTGGAACAGAAGTAGTTCTTAAGTAGTTCCAAAGAGTTTTCTTCTTCTTTGTTCTTTTTTTTCTTCTCAAAAAGAGCAGAATGGAAGTGGAAGTTGGGGGAAAGGAAAGGGAGAAGGCTTCGATGTTTTTTGTTGCTTACTGATTTTCTCCTCACCAAAGTAAACAGCCCTCTCCATTTAATATATGGCTAATTACCTGCTGGCATTACAGACTTTCAGTCGATGTGGATGGTGGAGATAATAGCATTTTGTAATCACTTATGTTGCTATTTTGATCAGTTTGATGGTTTTATCTGCAGAGGTGTCTCAAAACCCATACATTATTATAACTGTGCGGTTGACTGACATTAGTGGGTGTCTTAGTCCTGATGTTTTTAGGACTGTGCTGTTGCCCTGAGTGTTTGATCTCCTCCTCCTCTTGAATTTCTGGGATCTGGAGTTTGCTCTTTCTTCCCTGCCCTCCCTTCTCCGGCCCCTCTCCTTCCTGCGTGTTTTTTTGGAGCTCTGTGGTTGCCCAACTCATCCCAGCACATGTTGGGGTAGTGTGTGGTGTAGGCTTGTTTCCTGCATCTTTCACAGTCCCTTTGTTGTTATGCAAAACAATGAAAAAGCATGTAGAGGTGTATCTAACTAGAACCTGATACATCTTTGCATGGTAATTGTTACTACTAATTGTTGCAGCAAAAGTGCTTTTTTACAACCGCAATTTCTGATAGTGTTGCCAATGGGAAAGCAGGACTTCTCAGACCTTTTGACAGATGAACAGTGTTTCTCCCACTCCTAGCCTTGCATACAGCCCATCTTCTTGTTTGGAAAGGATTATGGTTCCCTGTTTTCTTTAATGGAAAACATGAAAAAAAACCACACACAAATTGCTAGAAATCAGATTTTGAGCTTGTAACACATGAGCAATTTCCAGCACACAACTATCAAAGTGATTTACAGACCACTCGGTTAACTTGGGAGTTTCTTCTGTACTGTGTGCCTTATTTTGATGGTCTGGCACTTGATTTTTTTTTTTTTTTTAATTATTTTATTTCATTATTTTTATCCCTTCCCCACTTCCTACTCTTCTGATGAGGGGGAAGTTAATTTTCACTGGAGAATGTTGTATTAAATAAATTCTGATGTCCTGTTCTCCAGAGCTTTGCAGTTTTCCTTTGTGTTATAGCAGGTAGTATTGCTAAAGATAGCAATTTCTGAAGCTTGATCCTTGTCTAAATGAGATAGTTGAAATCCAAACTTGATAAGCTGAGTACCTTCATTAGATTCTCTTGTTTTCTCTATTCAGCCTAAAAAGTTAGATCTGCCCAGGTGGTTTCTGTGACTGTCACCTGTTATGGCAGTCTCATTTTTCAAGTTTGTGGAGTATCAGTGTTGTGACTTCTGTTCGGTTTTTTTTGAGAGTATTGAGAATGTGAACTTCTTTGTGGAAGGTTTGCTCTGCATAATAATGAGTTCTGAGTATTAGGGAGGCTTATTCTTCTCAGTCCAGGGTTTTTCAGAAATTGCATTCAGTTTACTTTCAAATCATTATTTAGGAATTCTCAAGGGACTTACTAATTATGTTAGACATGAACAAGATAGTCTAATAGAATATATTTATCTGCCTTATCCAGTGTTCAGAGAGACTTAGTAATCAGCAGCCACCAATGTTCAGATACTGATCTTGATGATTACTGCTATTTTCAGTGCTTTCCATTAGCCTTTCAGCATTACAGGTATCAGTCTGGGGAGAAAGGCTGACTATTGGGTAGCCCAAATTCGTAATTAGTTTGGTGGAGTGCTGCTTCTCAGACCACTGGTACAATTTCCATGTTTACCCAAGTTCCAGCTTCAGAAGTGACTTGAGCACTTAAATCTGACTAAAATGGGATTTGGAGAATAGCTGCAAACTCTGAGTCCTGTGAGGGTCCACTGGGTAGAGCGCTGTCCTGTAGGTGATGGTGTTGAGAAGAATTCTTGTATTGTATCAGCTTCTGCTCGAGCTTCTTTCTAATTCTTAGTGTTTCCAAAGACACTCCTGTGACTTAACCATTTGTTTCGTATTTCCGGAATAGAGTAAAATTGACTCTAGAAGGCCTAGAGGAAGATGAAGATGACGAAGAGGGCCAAGAAAAAACATCCCCTACTGTCCCTCAGAAAATGGCAAATACTGTGGAGTTCTCCTTAATAAGCAACAACGAATATAAATGTCGACACTCTCAGCCGGACTGTGGTTATGCGTTGCAGCCGGACCGATGGATAGAGTACACGATACAAACCATGGAGCCTGATAACTTGGAGTTAATCTTTGATTTTTTTGAGGTATGTCTCTTTACTGCTAAGAAGCAACTCCGGTCTGCCATTGGGAGTTAATCAATAACCATGACAATTTCACTGTTATTGCCTGTTATTCTTGATCTTTTGGACTCGAGTAAACAAGTTATGAGACGATTGGTGACTCCTGCATTATGCAGAAAGGTTTTGTGAGTCTTCTTGATATGGCACAAAGTTTTGCAGTTTCTGCTCATTTAGAAGTCCATGCAAATTAGACTCAAACCTTAGTGTGCAATGATGCACGTAGTTAAGTTGGCTTGATTTTTATCCTTTATCAGAGCTAAGTTTTACTTATCCGCCTTGAATCTGAACTGTGTGTATATGAACTGGTTAAAAATGAAGGTAAAATAATTGTAATGCAAGTTATAAACAAGATTTCTCTAACTAGTGCAAATTAAAACAGGATATTTGTGGATTCTCACTACTACATCAGTTACTTTGCACTCTGTTTTTACCCCTGAAAGATCTAGTATTCAAAGACCTTTTTAAAAGAAAACAACTTTTATCTTTTCATAGTGTTTTTGCAGGAGGAAGTTTTAAGCTTAAGCATTGGTCTAAAAAATGCCCTTAAGATCACCTATGTTTGTAATTGTAAAGAAGCTATATAGTTCCACTGTAGTCAAGTGTGCATTTTCCATGCTAGTTGCCTTCCTCCTTCCCTGCAGATGTTATTTTAAACATATATATTATTCCAGTTCATCTTTGTTCTAAACATGACTTGGGCTTTTTAAAAGACAGACTATTCCACGGGTGCAATTTTGATCTCAAAAGCTTATGAAATCTAAGAGTTTTCAAAGACTTCTGTAGATTTCCATCAACAATTTCATATTCTTGATTGTAATTTTCCAGACACTGTTAAATTAGATAATTTTTAGCCTGAAATTGTTTTCTGTAACACACAAGAAATTTCTGTTACATCAGTGCCTGTATATATCTTCCTGAGAAGCAAGGAAGAAGATTTTTGTTTAGAATTCTCACCTACGTGTAACAGTAGGTAGGTTGAATTTTTGTTTGTTTTGGTTTTTTTTAGGAAGATTTAGGTGAGAAAGTAGTACAAGGTGATGTGCTCCCGGGTCATGTGGGCTCTGCCTGCCTCCTGTCATCCACCATTGCAGAACTTGGAAAGAGCGCTGGAATCCTTACGCTTGCTATTATGAGCAGAAACCCAAGGAAGACAATTGGAAAAGTTAGAGGTACAGTTGATGCAAACAGATAATTATTAACTTTACTGGAAGTTGTCCGTTATCCATCGATGTATGAAACACTTGGTATTTTTCTCACAGTGGACTACATAATTATTAAGCCGATCCAGGGATACACTTGTGATATGAAGGCTTCATATGCAAAATACTGGAAACCCAGAACAACTCTAGATGTTGGACACCGGGGAGCAGGAAATTCTACAACAACAGCTAAGTAAGTTCATTTGCATTTTAATCTGGGGAGGGGATTATGTTTAGTTTCACTGACATCAGTTGAGGAAGCCGATGGCTTAAAATAAAAAGCTGCAACCCACAATGATTTAAGTCACTTCAGTATCAAATGTGGGTGTTCTCTAAAACAAGGGAGTTCTGTGCCATGCTGTGTCTAACAAAACCTTTTTCCTTGCTGTTATTTCAGGCTTGCAAAAGTTCAAGAGAACACCATTGCCTCTCTGAGGAACGCTGCTAGTCACGTATGTACGCACAGCTGCGCGCACATAGTACCTGTATAATGAAAACTAGCTTGGTTTGTCTGCAGTGAATGGTACATTGAATGGCAATTGCACTAATACAAAATTGCATCAAATCACAGTGGAATTCTTTAAGAGACAGGAAGGGAAGCAATAGCTAGTTTAGACTCACATTCTCAAGTTCCTCAAAAAACCCAAACTTCCATCTAATGTATTCTGGTGGTGTTTTAATACAGGGAAAATTTTAACCTGCAGAGACATAGGGTCGGAATAATACTCAAAAAATGAATAATTTTGGCTCTATCTGTCAACATACACTCGGGTGGCAAAGGTCTCACTAAGGGGCTGCTGAGTACCTAAATCTGGTGGCCAAAAATGAGACTTTAGAGCTGAGCTGGTAGAGCAAAACAGTGCTTTGCTACAATGAAGTCTTGGAATCCTAAGATGAGACTTTCAGTTTGGGAGATACAAGCTTCAGGTGCTTCAGTTCTGTGATTGAGGTGGTTGCTTTTATTCCTTCCAGTAATCTGAGTCCCTGAAGGGATCTGTGGTAAGCTTGATGTGGACAATCTGGTGAGGAGCTGCAGCAGAGCAGCTGGAGTCAGGAGCACATCCAGAGGTTCCTCCTCTAGCTCCTCGCAGGGAGGAGCTGTGGTTACAGTCACAGAAAGATGCTGCTGTGAGATCATCTGCCACTTCAGTTGTAGGGATCCTAAGACTCTCCAGGTGATACTTCACTAATGTAGATTCTTACCAAATGACTTCTGAAGCTGTTATAAAGGGATGGGAGCAGAATCTGAATTATTATGCTTATTGGCTGCTGATTCGGGAGCGCTGTACTCCCCAAGAGTCACAGCTGAAAGCTTTTTCTTGTTTGGGAGTTAAAGCGTAATTTGAATGTGATATCTGGTGCAGGCACTGACTGCAGAGCAAAACTGCAGCTACTAAACGCTCCTTTGGAACAGTAGCTCTTAATTTCTTGGTGGACGCTGCAGGTTTATAGACAGCTTTTAAAAACCCACAGGAAATAAGCATTGAGAAATTGAGTACGAAGCCATCAGCAGCATCACCAGAAAAGTAATTTCAGCTGTTTGCAGATGAAAATGCTGAATGCCACCACTCTTGAAAATATTTTTGCTGAGGAAAGGGCTGAAAAAAAAGCTTGTCCTATTTTCCTTCCTGTACTGATTGAAAGAGAGTATGTGAGTCAGGATGATAATTTGATGACTGTTATTCTTGGAAGACTTTCCAATGAATGATTTACAGTCAAAATAAGGAATTAAAAATTGTTTCTGTGCATTTCTGTCTTTCTGGCCCTGCCGCTTCTCAAAAAGATTGTACTTAAAGCTCTTGTTTGATCTTTCTTCCTCTTTAAGCTTAAGAGAACAGAACGTACAGTTGAAAAGGCCAGGAGAATACTGGATACAGCTATTTCTGCTCTTGCACACATAACGACACGCTACAACTGTGTCACTTCATTAGTGACTCCAGAAGCTCCTCCAGATATGGAATATCTCCCTAAAGCTTTGCCAATTTGTGGCAATTCCTTGACTCTTGGTGGGGAAGAGAGAGAAAGGGCACCGTGAAGGCATCTATGTTTAAAAGCATCATCTTAGCCTTTCTCTGAAATCAAGTTCACAATACTTGAATGTTACCAGAGGGTTTACAAGATTAAGCAAGCTTTATGTGTCAGCTGAATTATGGTAATTAAAATACTTTCCCATTTGACTTTTTTTTTTTTTTTTAAATTCTAATCCACTGTTGAGAATGATTAAACAGGTAACAACCAGTTGCATTCAACTTCTGGTTGATAACCAGGACCTGTGAATACTTGGCAACTTGTCTGCAGTTCTGTAGTCCTTGTGCATAAATAGCTAATGCATCTTTGTTTTGTTTTGTATTTTGCAATTTTCTGTAGGGAGCAGCATATGTGGAATTTGATGTACACCTTTCTAAAGATCATGTGCCTATTGTGTACCACGATCTCACATGTTGCATGGCCATGAAAAAGGTAAAGATGATGGTATCTGTATTTTATCATTAAATGTGACCATTCTGGAAACTAAAATGCCAAGCTCTCACAGAAATAATTCTGGAGAATCAAGGGATGGAATGTGAATAAATAAGCAGAATTACTATGTGCATGAAGTAGAGCAGGGAAGTTGAGTTCTTCCTTTTGATGTTGTAGCAACAGCATTTCAGGTGCCTGGTTTGAGACTCTCCAAGCCTACATTATAGTTACTTCTTAGCCTTTCTTTTTAATTTATGGTTTGGAAAAAAAAGGCAGACAATTCCAGTATACTCAGTAGCACTTCTGGGACACTTAAACAGTCAGAGTCTAAAACTGCTTGCCTCTTTTTTGAAGGAGAGTCATTGTGAACCTCAACATGACTTCTCACTCCTACTAATACTTAAGTGTGTACTTCTCTTAGGCAGTTGCTCTTAAATGCTCTTTAGGTCAAACCAGTCTACCTTGTTTGGTATCCCAGTAACGGCCAGGAGATGGAAAGCAGAAAAGTGGAAGAATCACAGAATGGTAGGGGTTGGCAGGGACCTCTGGTGACCATCTAGTCCAACTCCCTGCCAGAGCAGGGTCACCCAGAGCAAGCAACAAGGATCTCCTTCATTTACGGGGTTCGATTACCCACAAATGGCTTGGCTTCCATTAAGTTTTTTAACTCTCTTTAACCCTTTTTTACTTCTGCATTTTGCTCTGTTCTTTAACTGTGGGGTAAACAATATGCTTCGTGTCTTGCTGGGACAGTAAGTGAGGTTGAAGAACTGCTTTTGGATTGCTTGGTGGAACAGAAGAAAAGGAGTTGAGACAGGCTCTAAGGGCAGGAAAACGGCTCTTTGAAGCAGGTGTTGTGTTCCTTTCCTTGCTTGCCTCATGAGGTTGCAGTTCTTCCTTCTTTTCTAACCTAAAACTATTTTCTGCTGTTTTTATAAGAGGCAACAGTGCTATAACATAAGAAGTAGTGAAGGCAACTGTTACTCAGACATACAGTTAAGCATTCCTTACAAAGTGCTCTGAGCAGACTGTCGCAATGCCTCCTACACCCCGAGTTTTATGAAGCATAACAGTTGAGTGTTTTCATGGAGTACAGAGACATGACACTCCTTAATAATGGGAGGGCCATGGGCGTAAGGACTAGTGACCCCAAAACCCACCTGAGGTGCTTTTCGGGCTGGTCTGTCGCATGATTTTCCAGAAGCCTTGTGTTCAACAGCAGCGTGAGGAGCTGGGACTCTGCTCCGCTCCAGCGGAACCATGACAAAGGGAAAGGCATATCCAATGTATCTTGAATCAGTATTGTCTTTATTGAGGAAAAATTTCTTTATAGTGAAGAGGGGAAGAGAAAAATGGATTGACGGGATTTTTTTCAACACCAGATCTTTATTGTGGGGTTGGGCTGTGTGTGTCTCAGTTCTACCAGGACACTTGTCTCTTTTATTAGTTTCTGAGACATCGGATAGACAACAATAAACTGAACTGCCTTGGACTATTTTTTTAATGAATTTCTTTACTTGCAAACTCTTTTCCTTGAATCCGTTACCTGATCAAGTTTTTACAGCATAAATGTGCTAACCTTTTCTGAAGACAGAACACTGAAGCATGACTTGCATGAAAGAACAATTCCTGGTTTTTCAAATTGACACCTGTTTTATGCTTCTGGGTCCCTATTTTGTCTCCTGAAAACTGATCATCTTGCTTGTATTATAATAAGATATCACTTGTATTTTTATCAATAAAAGAGAAAAAATTAGTAGCCTTCAATGTTACCATATTAAAAGCATGTAGGGTTTTTTTTTGTATTTTTCAGTGATGCTTAATTATCTATTATTTCTCTTCAAAGAAACTGGATACGGAGCCTTTGGAACTGTTTGAGATTGCAGTCAAAGAACTCACATTTGATCAGCTGCAGTTGTTGAAGGTATTGTCTTTGGCTGGTCTGTTGTGCCATGTGTAGAATTTAAAATTGTGTGTGAAGCTTAGGGTTTTTTGGGAGTCAGTGTAGATAGTTTGGGAGAGCACGAGTTTTTATAGTTGTACGAGTAGAACAAGTAGCTAATGCCAAGAACAGTCCTTGTGAACTATCATTACAATTTGAATAAATTTCATTACTTCCCTCTTCTAGAAATATGGTCTGACAACTTGTGTAATCCATATCATTATGCTACCATTGATAACTTTTTAAGAGTAAGAAGGGCTGAAAGTTGTCATAGGGTTCGCTGAAAGTTGTCGTAGGGTTCACTGAAAGCCTTTGTTGAAGAAGAAAGATACCTGTCACACGGTCTAACTTTCAAATGTTTCCCTGGTAACAAGGGAGATCCAGGTTACTTTAAACTACTCTTTGGAGGTCGTGTGGAGGTGTAGAAGGGTCCATGAGTCAATGGTATGGATTGGACGAACTGGCTAGAACTAATTGATTGTTTTTAATTGGGTATCACTATCTTCTGAACAGAAGTGCCTTGCCTATGTAAAGGGGGGGTTAGGGAGTGAGACTGGGCCACTGAAGACCCAGCTGAGATATCTCTCCTCGGTCAAGGAAGCACCTGGCTGGTCAAAGAGCTCTATGATTCTTTTTATTTAAAATGACTTGGTCTTCTCCTTTTTGTGGAGACTTTGAATGGAGAGAGGGAGTTGGCCCTGTGCTTGCCCTCAGTGCATGATTACATTATAAAATTGCTGCCTCCATCCACGCTCGATTGGAAACGCTAAGTCTGAACATTGAACACTCCTCTGTCAGATGTTAGACTTCTTCATATCTTAATGTTAAATTCTGTGTGTTTCTACCCTTCAACATGTCTGCTGAAATTTCAGTAAGAATGCTTTTGAGGTTTCCTTGGAATCTGTTTTAAAGTTTGAAAGAAAATTGTGATGTGTACTAGGGTTTCTTTATTCTTTTACAAATTACTAAAACTGTGTTTATAATGGACCTTTAAATTTAAAACCAATTTAAAAGGAAAATTTATTACGTTTTATGTGCAGTAAGGTTTCTGTGCGTGGAGTATTTGTTAATTTTACTCTTTTTATGCTCTTTAGCTGGCTCACGTGACTGCCCTGAAGGTAAAAGATCACAATGGTATGTACTAGTCTGCAAGAGTCTTTAACATTTATTTATTAGCATGTAATGGTATATATTCCGTGGTTGCAGTCCCTTGTTCTAATCACATTTGGCTGCTTCTTGAATATTTCTAAATGCTTATGTAGTTACTTTAATTTTGTGCATGCTGTAGAGTTCTTTGCTGAGAAATAAATACTTGGACAGAAGTTACCCTCTTGGGAAGAGGGACAGGAGGGTAGAAGATGAATGCATAGGTAAATATGAATTAGGAGTGACAAATTTGCCACTCATGTTTCCATCCTGTGCTTCCCTAACCGTACCTTTTTGGCAGCTCTTCAGAACTGCTGACAAGAACTTTGGTAACTGCTGTAGGGTGTCTTATTGGTCTTAATTCATCCCCTTCGTAGGGACAGCAAACTGGCTGAGTGTCTCATGTTCTACCTGCTGGGAAAAGATAATATAAATAATAAGCCTTGACAGGCAAGGCTGGTTCTACTGGATGTGATTCAGTAACTGAAAGGTTGAAGGATACGAGAAGATGTTTCTGATAAATATTCAAGAAAGGTTTTTAACAAGGGTCAAAAAATCTTCCCAGTGGCAAACCAGGAATCACCACCACCGTTGTTGGAGCACGTCAGCGACAGAGGGAAGGCTTAGGAAATCAAAGGATAGACCAGATTCCGTTCCTCGCTCTTAAAGGCCTTATGTTGAGCCAGTCTCCTTTTGCTGTGATTAGCAGTGCTGCTATTTATTGTGACTTGGTATTTTGTATTTCTTTTCAGCATCATTTAAAGAAGAAGAAAATTCTGCTTTTGAGACGCAGCCGTTTCCTTCTCTGCAAAGAGTAAGCAGTGAATACAGAGCAATAGACATGATGATTGTAGAACATGAAAATGTGCATTTTTCTCTCAGCTTTGCACATGTACCAAGGGATATTCATTTTTGGTTTCAGGCCCGAGTTACCAATGCTGGAAGTGAGAACAAGGGCTTTGTTGTCGGCCACTGGAGCTTTTTCAGTGCTTAAAACTAGTAGTAACTTTAAACTGAAGTAGAAGAAGAACAAGAATACATCTTGTGTTAAATATTAACATCTTAGGGGTTTTATTCTACTGTTAGATGCCATTGGCATTAAACTCTAGTGTATTCTCCCAGTAATGACCCTCAGAGTACTGAGTTGTCCTTCCTGGCTGTGGGGTCTCTTCATAACGGAATTTTTTCAGGTCCTGGAGTCTGTTTCTGAAGATGTTGGGTTCAACATAGAAATAAAGTGGATCTGCCAACAAAGGGTAAGTAAGTGGAGATGTGATTTACTTTGATACTTTGCCATTTTCATGGCTAAAGATGTCATTTGACGTGGCAATTTATAAGCTACAAAGGCATAATTTAGGTTGTTTTTTTATGTCAGCCTTTTGTTTTATTATATCCCGGTGTCTTTAAAGCCGGGAGTATAATAGCACGGCTGTAACAAATGAACAAACTTAATCTTAAAATTGATAAGAAGTATTTGTGGGATGGAGCTCATAGTGCAGCTCAGCCTGCTTTAGTAGAAGACACTGTTTGAAGGCAGCGTCTCACTCCACGTGGGAAGAGCAACAAGGTGTTCAGCCTCTCCTGGCTCCTGCAGGAGCAGCTACAGCGCGGTGTGGGAACACAGGCTTTTAGTGATCTTTCCTGGAATTGCTTTGTGTTTTCAAAATTAGAAAAGGCTTCATAAAAACTCTCTCCTCGGAGGGGAAAATTGTGAATTTTTTTCAGCGAATCTTACTGCCGTTAAATTCCGCTGCAGCTCACAGACTGACCGTCCTGTGCCCAGCCTTCAGGAGGCTGAAGGAGTGACTTCTGTATTCAGACTTTGAATTCTCCTTTTACTCAGGTTGAATGAGAGACCGCTGCTTGTTAAAATAATTTTAATAAGCTTTAATTTAAATGGATGAAACTTGTCCTTTCTTTTTTCTAGGATGGACAGTGGGATGGCAACTTGTCAACTTACTTCGACATGAACCTCTTTCTAGATATTATTCTAAAAACCGTTTTGATGAATGCTGGAAGGAGAAGAATTGTCTTTTCTTCTTTTAATGCAGATATTTGTACAATGTAAGTTAAGAAGAGATAATGCATTTTTTCTTTTTGTTTTTATTTGGTGAAATTTACTTTGGACATAAGAATACCCAACAGGAAACAAATAACACAGGTTTTGATCACACCTAAACCTTGGGTCCCAAAATAGCTGGGGATTCAAATAGACCACTTTGCCGTCTAAGCTGTTTCAAAAATAGAATAGGAGAATAAAGTCAAAGTAGGTATTTCTGTAAAGTGCCTTCCTGAATGCTACAGGCTTTCTTGACACATGAAAAAGGGCCAAGATTTTTTTGGTATCATAAAGTCTCTTTCAGTCATACTTGAGGGATACACAAGCCTAACTTAGACACAAAATCACAGGTTTTTCACTGCATCTGCTTTTTAAAAAGGACAGCAAATGGAACAGCTTTGGATTCCCTGTGTTTGGATTTTTAGGGAGTTTTGGTGGGATTTTTTGTTGGGTTTTTTTGGGGTGTGTGTTGGGGGTTGGTGGGGGTTTTTTGTTAAGTAATTTGCTTTCCTCTTGTGGATCGTCATATTGAAGGTATTGGGGCACAGGAAAAGCGTAGGAGTTGAGCTGGGGAACAAACAGTTGGGATACATAAAATCCTATAGCATATTGTTAGTTCTTGTACCAAGAAGTGATTTAGCACTGTCAATGAAAGGCTTTATGGAAATCTCCTTTGGAAGAGTGCACTGATGAAATGCCATTGAAGGGCAAATGGGCAGAGCAAAACCAGATCAAGGTACTGATGAAAGGGTTAGGAAGCAAGTGGGTAAGAGCGTGCAACGGGCTTCCATCTGCTGTTATTTCATACCCTTGTACTGGTCTCTACCTCGGAAAATCCCTGAATATTGACCACGTTTAGAAATTCTTGTCATGAATCTTCATTTTACTCTAACATGCAGTTAAGAAGCAAATTACAGAATTGATCAGTCTTTGAGGGTTTTATATAAACGCTTTGAGGGCGTGGATCTGAGTGGAGCTTGAAGTCTGGCTTCCCTTAAACTGTGTGTTAGTTTCCAATAGTGGCAGAAGGAGGAGTTGCATGGCGTTATACTAAACTGGTACCACCTCGTTGCCCCAGTTAGGAACTGGAGGAACATCCAGTAAAGAGCTTAATTCTCCTCAAATAGTGAGATTGAATTCCCCTGCTTTTTAACACATTTGCTACTTTTGAACTTTTTTTTTTCCAAACAGGGTTCGGCATAAGCAAAACAAGTATCCTGTGCTATTTCTCACCCAAGGAGAATCTAAACTCTATCCAGAACTTATGGATCTTAGATCCCGTACGACTCCAATTGCCATCACTTTTGCACAGTTTGAGAACTTGCTGGTAAGCTGACACCTTCCGCTATCGCTCTGCAGGAAAATGAAACTCAATTATTACTCCTTGTTGTAAATCTATCGGTTTTGACGCTAACGCTTAAAATTACAACGGAGCCTCATAAAAGAAATACACTAATATCTGGCACCTGCCAAAATAATGTCCTTTGTTTCTAAAGCCTGTTTAGTAAATAGTGCTATTAGTAAACTCTTTAAATGTATTAAATTATTTTTATTATTACAGATGAAACTGTCAAAAGATTGAACAAACCTGATGGGAGTGTGTTTCAGAAACATGGATTTTAACAGAAGTTTTTTTGTATTTCAGGGAATTAATGTGCACTCTGAAGACCTGCTGAGGAATCCATCATTTATTAAAAGGGCCAAATCTAAAGGCCTAGTTATTTTTTCGTGGGGTGATGATGCAAATGACCCAGATAACAGGAAGAAGTTGAGAGAATATGGTGTTCATGGGCTAATATATGACAGGTACTTAATTTTGTTTATAGAACCATAGTTTCTCAGCTTTATTATACCCTGATTCTTGTGAAATTTCATGTTGCTTTTTTGCTTTAGTGGGTGCAGAATGTCTTCCTTTTGTATCACAGGTAGCCCATAAACCCAGCTCAAGAACAAGACTAACACTAATCCCTACTCTTTCAGCTGTGTATATAAAGCAAAATAACTTTTGTCTCTCCTGAGGTTAACAGAAATATAATTTGATTCTCTAAAGAACTAGTGCATGGCATACACTTTTAACATTCTATTAACATTCCTGATGATAATGTGTCCGTGGTGTGATGAGGACAGTGTTATTTAACTCTTTGGCTAGAAAGCTGAGGATTTCACATTTAGTTATGAAAACGGTTAACACAATTTGAACGAATGACTTAATATTTTGCTGACGTTCTGTTGTGTTTTTAAAAAGCTGTGAGTTCATCAGCGAGTGATTCTCAGGGCAAGCTGCCAAGTTAGTCACTTCAGGAAGTAGTTATTATATCCACACAATTCAGGTGGACATCATCACCGTGGTGAATCTTTGAACAAAAGTTAGTTCCTTACAAAACCCAAAAGTTTTAGATCTTTTAACATACAAGACGTGAAAATCATTATTGCAAGATGATGATTAATTTGGGAAGCTGTATTGAATTAAAACTTCTGATGGAATTTTTAATTAATTACAAAGAATTTGTCATTGGGAAAGCATTAAGTGCAACTGAAGTGTCAGATTATAGAAGACTTTCAATATTGAGAGTCCTTCCAGAGTGGTGGGTCCAGTGTTTCTCTGGTTTGCTGGAGGTCTCCCTTCATGGTACAGAAGGTCTCCGTCTTTTCAGTGGCAGTAAAAAGGAATAAAAGACTTTTACATTGGGGATCAGCTTCAGACTGAAGTAATTGAGACATGAGTCCCCTTTCTGCCTGATACATCAGTGCTGCATGTTGTACCTCTCCTGAGACTGGGGACGGGGCCGCTGTGGCAGGTGACAGATGTCTCTGGGGCAGTACCGCAGCCAGAAGGGCGCTGCGGCGCGGTCCCTGAGCGCTGGGATGGGAGGGGATCCTGTGGTGTGCGTAGCTGAAGTGATGATAAACTCTTGCTCTATAGACCAGGGGGGTGTGTTTTAATCAAATACGGCTGCGTGAAGTGTTCTTGTGAAATGTCTGTTCACTGTCTGCTAATCCTGCTTAATGCTACTTAAATAACGTGGCAATAATTTCTGTCAAGGCTGCAAGTCTCTGAGGTGTCATCTCACATTCCCTTTTGTAGTGCTGGGTGCATTTTCAGTTGCAGTATGGCAGCAGAACGCTTTCAGCCTCACCTTTGGATGAGTAACCCATTCATTGGAACTGCTTGTGGGCTGAATTCCTTTGGGGCTTTAACTGAACAAAACATTCCTACCCTTCCTGCACTATTTAGACCATCTAGATTCTCAATAGTATTCACCTCTCCTCTCAACGCCTGCCCCCTGTCTCTTCCACACTGTTGACATCCTTCCACTTCGAGAGGAAACCCAAAATTAATATAAATTCCAAAGCTTTTTTAAAAAAACAGTAGTTCACTTGTGCTTTTTTTTATTTCTTTATCAAGTTACAAATTTCAGTTGAGTAGCAAATAATTACCTCGTCTCAATGTAATTGTTGCAGGTTCCTCAACTTCAATTTCTAAACATTGACCATTTTTACTATTTTTTTTCTGTAGCCCACACCAAATATTGGAATGTTCCTTTACAATTCCTAATTATATTTAAAAATTTACTACTTGTCTTAATAGAATTAAAGTTAATCTTAATATAAGTTCCTTAGAAGGAATATGACGCTTCCTGCAAATTCCATCAGGTATCTCAAGCGGGACATTTCCAAATGCCTGCGAGTCCTGGATGGTAGGTCTCAGTGTAAGACCTGGCACCAGGTGTTTCCATCCACAGCTGGGTGAAGAGACAGTTTTATTTTCAAGTCAGTTGAGAGTAGGAAGTTAAGAGCAAGAGTTTAAATTGTCAAAAGTTTAAATGGGTATGGTGTGAGCATCTGTATTGTGTGCCATTTGAAGTTTAGATAAATTCAAAACTGCTGCTGTGAAGCAGAACTCCAGTGGAGAGAGAGGTGTGTGCCTGGTTCAAGGTCGAGGAATAAGCAGGGACTGCAGGAACCTGTTTGTGAGCGTGAAGCCTGGTTACGCTACGGTTGCATCTTCAAATTCCAGGATATTTCCGGGGATGAATCAAGTCGTGCTTCTTCCACAGCTTCTGCAGAATTTTGTTTCTACAGATGTAGGGTCAAATCCAGATACTTACCAAAAATTGCTGTGCCTGGTGTTTTGAGTTGCTATTTACCAGACCTCTACTTAAACTGTCTTCAGTGGTTTTTTTTTAATCTGAATAAGCTCGGAAGTTAATACAGAAATTTTAGTGAATTTTAGGTTGCTTGGATACGGCCCTGAGTCTTTGTTACTGCATGCGGTAATTATTTCAAAGACTGTGAACTGTCTGAGTAGAGATGATTTCTATAAGCTATTTTTTCCGAACTTTAATCATCCATGTAGAATTGAGCAAAACATTGTAGCCGGTTGTGAAGATGGCAGAAAAACTGTGTCCTGAATACCCAAACTTGCTGATACCAAGTGTCGGGCAAAAAAATACGCAGGTAGGGGGTCTGCCTTTGTTTTGCATGGAGAAAGAGTGCAAGGCTGAATCTGGCAAGCTTATAAATGCCAACGCTATTAAAAGCACGATCTCACTGAGGCAGGGGAAAGAATCTTTTTTTTTTTTCTTTTTTTTTTTTCCCCAGTCCTTTCTCCACTTGGGCTGCAGATGATTACACACACCCAAAGTCATTCAACCAAATGAATCGTCTAGTGCGGTTACCGGGACAATATTCTGGGTTTTTTCTGGTGTTCAACTAGCTTTCATCCTGGCATCTAAAAAAGCCAAACTACTTGAGTAGTTTGTGCAGAAAAAGTGTGCCACCTCTGCCTCCGGGCTTCTCCCTGGGCCCTAATCCAGAAAAGTATGCGTGACTGGGTATCTTCTGTTCACACAGAAAACTAAATCTCATGCTTAAAATGCTTTATTAGTTCGGTGTCTATTTTATTTAGAGAATAAACTTTAGCCTATTCCAGTGAAGTTCTCTGGATTGGCAAAAATTATAAATTCTAAAGTAGGATTTGGGAGGTGATTCATCTGTTATTTTTCTCCTGGATAAGCTTTGTAAACAGGCCAGGAAATAATTCTGTGTTTGAATGTACATGACTCAGTGAGAACAATGCAGTCTTAGGTTTTTACACTGGTTGGCTGGGTGTCCAATACCAATGTGGAGATGGGGTGGGTGCTAAATTACACTTGCATTATCTTTTTTTTTTTATTTATTCACTTTACGCGGTCTGAGTTCTGTTTGAATAATACACACAGCTGCATGAAAATATTAAATTGGTAATCCTCAAATACTTTTCCTGAAAGCTTTTCCGTGAGAACCTTAAAGTGTGTTTGTCTCCTCTCTAAACACCCCAGCTCCTTAGGGCTGCGTTGGGCTCGTGGCTCCTTACGGTTGCGCTTGCAGGCTCCAGAAAAAAGCACTACGCTCTATTAGCGGCTTCCCAAAACTAACACACATTTAGCTGGCAATAAAGGCAAAAGCATTCAAAAGACTTCTCAAAACTAGAAGACTATCTAAGTCTGTGCCGTTTTATTTGCCTGAAACGGAATGTTAGTTAAGTAAATAACAGCATGCATATATGTAGGAAGTTAACTAGTATTGATTTATAATTTAATCTCCTCGCTGGTTGAATGAAGATGTTACACAACGGCAATCTAAGTCCTGTTTTGCAAATGGCAAAGTACACTCAAGTTTACCTTGATGTGAAGAAAAACAAAAAGTTTCAATCAAAAGCTTCAGAAAATCTTTTTTAATGCGGAACCAGTATTCTGGTGCTGCTGCCTGAGACTGGCTGGCTCTATGTGTTTTCAGAGGTTGCAAAAACAGGCACAAAGCACATCAGTTCTGTGCCCACTGCAGAACCCCGCCATTTCCTGCAAAGCTGCTTGTAGAAAGTGCTAATTTAAAGTAATACAGAAGGACTTCCCAATCCTCTGCAAGGCTTGCTTGTGAATAGGAAGTCAAATGGAGGAACTTCTGTGCGTAGTTACTTATAAAAAAAATTGTCCTGTTGAAGAGTGAGGGATAGGGAGATGAGAGTTTATTCCTTGTTCTGATATGTGAGGTTAGAAGTGGTTCATACCACAAGTCCTGGAACCATGCTCTGGTTTTGCCAACTGCTGGTGTACTTTTGTGGAGCCAAACGAAAGTGGGGACAAGAAATCCTGAGGTATGAGAACAGCTGTGCCTCAAACAGTCTGCTCTACTTTCGGTTTAGAAGAGTCAGGGTGTACCTACTGGAGCGGACTGGTTCCAGTGCACGGGCTGAGAGGAGCTTGGAGGGCTGGACCTGTCAAAATCTCAACTGAAAAGAATTGAACATGAAGGAAGAGTTAGAGAATTCCTCTAGTAATCTCTGGAGGAACTGTAAAGAACTAATAAAATGACTGTAAAGAACTAATAAAATGACTGCCAGAAGCTGCCTAGAAACACGCTTAGCCATGTTTGAGGAACCAGGAGCTCAGAAACATGCCTTTGCTCTTCTAGTGGTGAGAAGAAGGACTGGACATTCACCGAAGGCGTGCTGCTGTACAGGCTGGCTGCTCTTTCCAGTGCTTTGTCCTGAGTACAAAGAGAAATTTCTAACGTCTGAGCCTACTTAACTGGGGAAAGCACAGGCTGTAGCTGCATCCTGGGAGGGAGGAAGGAAGGCTGAGCTTTTATGTTGCAGAGAGCTTCTAGTAGGCAATTTTGGGTCATATCTTAGGCCCGTGTTGGATTGTAGGTGCTGTGCAAGTAATTTAACTGCTGTGCCTTCTGCTGGTATTGCATAAAACTGGAAAGCATTTGTCCTCACTTCCAGGAGTTTTGTTACAGAAACTATCTTTGCTCGTAGTGTAGGGAACGTCGTCCATATCTCTATTTCCTGCAGAAGTGTTTCCTCATTTGAATCCTATTTACTCTTTGAGCTGCATATTATTTTTGATGTCTTGGACTTGCCAACAGTTGTGTTGCCAGGGTAAACGGGCTCCTGGCACTGTATCACGTAGCGCTCCCTTCTTTGGGTTGTGGCATTGTGTTCCTTTCAGACACACTGGAAATCCTGGTATGAAAGAGGAAAGGATAATGCAATAAAACCAAATCACTTTCTTGAGGGAATCATAAGTGAAAGTATGAATATTCATAAGAGATGACTTAAGGGAGAAGCTACAGTAATTTCTTCCCGAAGTTTTCATTCAAGGGAGATAAACCTGGAGACCTGCAATACCCAAACCTGTGTATGCTCAATAGCTACAAGTGAGGGGAGCTGGATGCCAGGATTTAAATTTGGAATGTAAATAACATACTGCTGCGAGAAATTAGAGTTGTGAGATCAGAATATTGCTACAGTAAGTCTTGCACCAAAGTTGGGTTACAGGAACATGAATGCTTTTGCTTTATAATGAATTACACCACAACAGTATTTGAGTTATGCTCAGTGCCTACACTGTCAAACTCAAAATGTCTTTTGGATTTGGAGAATCTGGTACAATGGTGACAATTTGAATCCTGCAGCCTTGTTTACATAAGTTGGAACAAGAAAGTGAAAAGATGATACACTGTTTAAAATAGTGTGGATGGTAAAATTTGCATTAGGTATGAATAAAGATCAGATTTTCTGGGTTTTTTCACTCTTCACCTAATATTGTAATGGTAACTTTTTAAAAAAAAAAAGTTCTAATTGGAGGGTGGTGGTGAAATACTTGAAAACAGTAAGTATAAGCTCCCATCAGTATTACATACAAGTACTGTATCACAATCTGTTCAAATAATCTCTCTGGAATTTCTTAAGCTTTTAAGTTTGAAGCCTGGAACTCTACTGCTTAGTGCTGCCTGTAAAATCACATTTTTCATGAAAGTAGGTGAGGGAAATGCCAGTGGGTAGCTTTTTAGTATATCCAATGAAGCATTAACCATTGCATAGAAGGAATACTATGTTATATTAGAAGATGAGTGGTGAAACTTAGGGTGCTAACCTTGAGCATACTGTTTTTATAGACTTGCTGATACCTAATTTTATTCTAGTAGGGAAAAAACCCTAGTTGCTTTATCTGGTCTACGCTTCTGTGAGCTGTTGGGTTATACTGATCAGTGTTTTCTCTTTTCTCGTTTATTCAGGATATATGACTCGAATCCTGAACAACCAAATATATTCCAGGTGGAGCAGCTGGAACGTCTCAAGAAAGAGTTACCAGAGCTGAAAAGCTGTGTGTGTCCCACAGTCAGCCACTTTAAATCCATATCTCCCTGTAAATGTCATCATAGTTGCCTGGAAGAGAAAGCTGTAGATAACTTGAAGAGTGTTCAAATGCAAAAGGACTGATTCTAGGCAGGATGCTGGTTTGTATCTGTTTAACTGTCACCGTTGGAACAGTGCTGTCTATGCCTTCAGGTTTGGTTGGTTTGGTTTGAAGTCCCCAAATAGCAATAACTGTGTTCCTCCTTTCTGACAGGACTCATTAAAATGTCAGACAACATTAAGATATTGAGCCAGCTGTAGCTATTATTCCAGTTTACATATACAGTTTTAACTTTCTCCTATAATCAAGTCCCAAATCTTGAAAAAGAAAATTAACACTAAGCGTGTGTTTTAAAAATAATTAAAAAAAAAAAAAAGGCAGTCTGAGGAGTGGAAGTTCAGAAACTAAATTGTAGGGAAATTACAATGATCTGATATGCTGAAAAATTTTGGCTTTGATTTTACTTTGTCAGCCTGTATCTGGCAACAGGAAACTAAGAGTGATTGTAAGATACATATAATTACATCTGGCCTGAATAAATTGGTACCTCACATATATGTATTTGCACTGATAGATCCACCTGTACAAAGCTTTGTGCCATTAGAAAATACCTATATATTTTTAAGTAATCTGCAATGCATATTAATCCATTTTTCCCACTTCACTGGGCCATTATTTCCTGACTTGCCAATCCATCGGTACAGTGTCTGTGTACAGCAATCAAGGGTGAACCACAAGTATAACTTTCTTTTCCTTCATTATCTCGTACAGGCCTGCTAAACTTTAGAAACGTTGCAAACAATTTGAACAGAGGTACAGAAACATCGTCAGTGGTTGGGAAACTTTTTTGCACAGTAACCTTAAACAAACATGTGACATGCACAACCTCTACAAAATGCATGCTTTAGTTATTAAGCATGAAATTTTAGGTGTTTGCTGAGGTCCTTGCATCCTTACGGTGCTAGTTATGTGTGACAGGTGCAAGGACTAACTCAACTACTTAGTCCTCTTTGCCTAAAACCACAAGCCTATTTTTGAAGAAAAGGCTAGACCATACGTGGTTTGTCTTATTTACATCATACAAGCTACTGGCTTTTGTATTTTGCAGGATTTTTTTTTTTTTCCTCAAGAGCAAGAATCAGAAATGTACTGAATTCAGCTTAGGGGTGTTCTGTTGGCTGGTATCTACCCTCTGTAATTTATTACAAAGTCATAGTTTAGAGTTCTTAGTAGATAGGTATGCATGTTCTTTTTCCTCCTGAAGTTGCAGGTCATGCCAACACAACGGCTGTAACTTTCTACTGAAGTGTTAATGTATAATAAGAATGGGAAATATTTATTTTTTTTCTCTTGTAAATTGACAATGAAAACAATAGCGTGTACTATATTCTTTATATACAGTCATTGCTACATAGACCCGATTGTACAAAGAGTTAAAGCCATTGCAAATAAGTGCTTGAGCCTGCACCGCTGAGCAGTTTGGAACAAACAGCTTGTTTCAACTTGCCTTGTGCATTTTAGTATTTAAAGTTTGTTTGTCCTGCACAAACAGCACAGTAATGATTAGGTATCTGGAAACCGTCTTTTATTTAAGAAAAAAAAAAAAATTAAACCAAAATTTGAAAGTGTGTGTGTGAACTGTGTTTTTGGGAGGGAGGGAGCACTGAACCTTATTATTGACATCAGGAGTCTGTGGCTGTTATCTGACACGGCAAGTCTGCATTCCTCGCCTCTGCCATTAATTCTTAATTTAATTTTTTTTCTTCATTTGTGTACTTGGTGGGGTTCTTTTGATAGGTCTTGAGGGCTTTGCCACCTGATGTGCAACCCCCACCAGAGTTACACGTCGCTGCTCCTGAGCAGTGGGTTCACAGGGACGTTGAACACGGCAGCGATTTTGTGTGCAGGTGGTTTAAAAGAAGCGTTCCCTCGGATGAGTCACGGTGTGATGCTGAGAAGGGCTTGGCACCCTTAAAAATTTGTTTCCCAACCCTCAGATACTCAGAGAATAGCATTTGTGTATTCTGTTTTTCTGGGGTGGGGTGTGGAAATAAATATGCCTGCTGTGGTGATGACTTCACAAGATGTTTTTTAGCAGCATTACAATTTTTATGTATTGTTGCCCTCTCCTATTTATGAGCAGGTAAGTAGTAACCTGAGCAGGCTTTTAACAATCTCTGCTTCGAGCTGAGCTGGCAGCTCTGGCTGCTCTGCCACGGCCACCAGGGCTGTGTCCCCAGCAGGGACACAGGGAACCCAAGAGCAGGCTTGGGAGGGACTGGTGGGGGGAGTTATGTTCAACTAACACCCTACCTCTTGAGGGAACCTTTATTTTCCACTGAGTTTGATGGGTTTGGGTAGCTTTCTTCAGATAAAGACATAAAGCTCACAATTTAAATAACCTAAGTTGGTGGCTGCTTCGAGCAGGTGTTGTCCTTGACTACTTGCATTGCAGGTGGACTCCCGTTCTTCCTCAGTTGCTCATGCTGCAGGATGCTCTGCTGGTCCACGGGTGGCCTAGAGTCCATCTCCAGAGGAATAAAAATACCTGGCTGGCTGAGGGAATGGAATCGAGACAGTATTCTTAAGTCTGAGTCTGGCTGGTTTGGATCCTGCCACCTCTGACTTTTGAGGGCTTGTTGGAGACCAGTGTGGTCTGGAGCACAGATGGCTATCACAGGGGTTGGAAGGGCCTTTCGGAGATCACATAGTTTGGTAGGGTCACCCAGAGCAGGTTGGACAGGAGTGCATCCAGGTGTGTTTGAGTATCTCCAGGGAAGGAGACCCCACACCTTCTCTGGGCAACCTGTTCCAGGGCTCTGCCACCCTCCCAGGAAAGAAGTTTTTCCCCATGTTCAGATGGAATTTCCTGTGTTCCAGTTTGTGCCCATTGCCCCTTGTCCTGTCACTGGGCACCACTGTGAAGAGTCTGTCCCAATCCTCTTCACACCTGCCCAATAGCTATTGCTGAGCATTGATGAGGTCCCCTCTGTCTGCTCTGCTCCAGGCTGAACAGCCCCAGCTCTCTCACCCTTTCCTCAGCAGAGAGATGCTCCAGTCCCTCATCATCTTTGTATTCTCTGCTGTCCCCTCTCCAGCAGTTTCCTGTCCTTGAACCTGGAAGCCCAGAACTGGACCCAGTGCTCCAGATGGGGCCTCCCCAGGGCAGAGCAGAAGGGGAGGATGACCTCTCTCCATCTGCTGGCCACATTCTTTTTAATGCACCCCAGGAGACCATTGGCCTTCTTGGCCACAAGGGCACGTTGCTGGCTCCTGGGCAACCTGTTGCCCACCAGCTCTCCCAGGTCCCTCTCTGCAGAGCTTCTTTCCAGCAGATCAGCCCCCAACCTGTGCTGGTGCATGGTGTTATTCCTCCCCAGGTGCAGGACCCTACACTTGCCCTTGTTGAACTTCATAAGGTTCCTTTGTGCCCCGCTCTCCAGCCTGTCCAGGTCTCGCTGAATAGCAACTCAGCCTTCTGGTGTCAGCCCCCCCTTCCCAGTTTTCTGTTATCAGCAAGCTTGCTGAGGGTACACTGTCCCCTCATCCAGGTCCTTGATGACTATATTGGACAAGACTGGACCTGGTACTGACCCCCGGGCAACACCACTTGTTACAGACCTCCAACCAGCAACTCAGCCTTCTGGTGTCAGCCCCCCCTTCCCAGTTTTCTGTTATCAGCAAGCTTGCTGAGGGTACACTGTCCCCTCATCCAGGTCCTTGATGACTATATTGGACAAGACTGGACCTGGTACTGACCCCCGGGCAACACCACTTGTTACAGACCTCCAACCGGACTCTGCGCCACTGATCCCAACCCTCTGAGCTCTGCCACTCAGCCAGCTCTCCATCCACCTCACTGTTCTCTCATCTAACCTGCACTTCCCAAGCTGACCTATGAAGATGTTACGGGAGATTGTGTCAACTGCCTTGCTGAAGTCAAGTCCACTGCTCTCCCCTCATCCACCCAGCCAGTCATGCCATCATAGAAGGCTATTAGGTTGCTCAAGCATGGTTTCCCCTTAGTGAAGCCATGTTGACCACTCCCGATAACCTTCTTTTCCTCTACACGCTTAGAGATGACATCCAGGACAGGCTGTTCCATCATCTTTCCAGGGATGGAGGTGAGGCTGACCGGCTTCTAGTTTCCTGGAACTTATTCCTTGCCCTTTTTGGAGAGTGGTGGGATGCTGGCTTTCCTCCGGCCCTCAGGCACCTCTCCTGTTCTCCACGACTTTTCAAGTATGATGGGGAGCAGCTTCACAATACCATCTGCCAGTTCCCTCCATGCTTGCGGGTGCATCCCATCAGGGCCGATGGATCTGTGGCTGCTCCCATGGAGGCACAGCCACAGTTTTAATTAATCCAGAGGTGCCTCAGCCGTGGCGGGTGAGACACAACTTCACTTTTCCTGCTGTTGGAGGGTTTGCTTTTGGGCCCACCAGAAGCCCACCCTCCGGACTGACTCGGGAGACCTGTGTCACCTCACACTCTGGCTCTGTCCCCCGTAAGTGAGTGGGGAGAGGGGGGGGAGGAGAACCTCTCCCCGTACAACGGAGTAGTTTGGAGAAGAAAAGCTCCTTCAGCAGAGAAGGAGGCCTGTGCGGGGGAGCTGCTGGCGGGAACTCCTCTCGCCGCCGGCACCGACGGTCCCTCAGCTTCCCGCGGCGCTGACAATGGCATGGGGTGGCCGAGGGGTACCGGGAAGGCGAGCGAAAATCGGTCCCCCGGGTGTATAGAGACACCGGAGAGCAGCGGGGCGGGAGGGCCGGTCCCTGAGGGCGGGCTGAGGGCGGGCCAAGATGGCGGCGGGGGCCGGGCGGGGCGGTCCCTGAGGGCGGGCCAAGATGGCGGCGGGGGGCGGGCGGTACTTCTGCACGGCGGGCCGCGGCATGGAGCTCTTCTTGGCGCGGGAGGTGCGGGCGCGGCTCGGCGCCACGGAGGGGAGGGGGGAACGGAAGCCGGTACCCACTCGGGGCGGCCCGGCGCGGTCCGCATCGGCAGGGAACGTGGCCTAGTTGGCTTGGCGCCCCGGAGCCGCCTGCGTGAGGGGGAACCCGGCGGATCCGGTCTTGGAGGGACGGCTAGAGACCGTCTGCGGGCAGGGACATCTGCTGGCGCTGCCTTCCTCCTCGCCAAGGTGCTGCTGTCCCCCGTCAGGGCTCTTCACCCGGCGTTCAGAAACCAACCGACCCGCGGAGCTGAGGGATTTCACAGAGGCATGGGATGGTTCGGGTTGGAAGGGACCTTAAAGACCATCCGGTCCCACCCCCTGCCCTGGGCAGGGACACCTCCCACCAGACCAGGTTGCTCCAAGCCCCCTCCAACCTGACCTTGAACCCCTCCAGGGATGGGGCAGCCACAGCTTCTCTGGGAAACCTGGGCCAGGCTCTCACCACCCTCACACCAAAGAAGTTCTTCCCCACATCTCAGCTCTATCTCCCCTCTTTCAGGGTCAAACCCCAAACCCTTCCCCCTCCTGCTAGGGCTCCCCTTCCTGATCCAGAACATAAGAACACAAGTTCCACCTAAACATGAGGAGGAACTTCTTTCCTGTGAGGGTGGCAGAGCCCTGGAAGAGGCTGCCCAGGGAGGTGGTGGAGTATCCTTCTCTGGAAACATTCAAACCCCACCTGGACACGTTCTTGTGCAACCTGCTCTGGGTGGACCTACTCTGGCAGGGGGTTGGACTAGATGATCTCCAGAGGTCCCTTCCAACCAGCTCTCCTGGAGCCCCTTGAGGGACTGGAAGGGGCTCCAAGGTCTCCCCGGAGCCTTCTCTTCTCCAGGCTGAACCCCCCAACTCTCTCAGCCCCCCCTCCCAGCAGAGGGGCTCCAGCCCTCCCAGCATCTCCAGGGCCTCCTCTGGCCCCGCTCCAACAGCTCCATGTCTTTCTGCTGTTGGTGGCCCCAGAGCTGGAGGCAGCACTGGGGGGTGTCTCCCCAGAGCGGAGCAGAGGGGCAGAATCCCCCCCGGCCCTGCTGGCCACGCTGCTGGGGATGCAGCCATTTGTTTTATTCCAATTTTTTGGTGTTTTTTTTTCAGTTATTTGTTTTATTGCAGTTCTGTGCAGAAAAGGGTGGTATGTGATCACTCACTAAGCCAGCGCGCCTGTTAGGAAACACATAAGGTCTTTTGTACAAAAGGGAAGGAAAATCACATCAGAATAGCTGGTTGGTCACTGGTAGCTCCATAACAAAAACTCAGTTGTACATGTCCTGATTTCTGTCTGGCTTGTTATACTAAGGTGGTCTTACATTTACATATAAATCTCCTCCTAGAGGTATGATTTTTAGTATTAAAATTATGTAAGGTAAGTAGAGGCTATACTATCCTAGGCTTCATCCTATCAGTTGCTGCGGGGTCACTGTTTTACCTTCTGTTCTGTTGGGACTCCACTTGGAACAATGGCTCGCTTCAAGATTAGATTATTTATGTTTATGGCCTCTTTGTTTTGGAGACTTTCTATTCCTATTGCAATGGTTTCGAGTAAGCCATCACATCATGGCCACTCGATTAAGTGGATTTTTAACTCTTTTTGACATCAAAAGGGGCGAGTGGGTGTGGGGGGCTGTGGGGCTGCTGGAAGTGCTCACCCCAAACACCCTCCCGCTTCGCGTTGGGTCAGTTTCTGTTTCCCCCCCCCCCAAGGTGGACTACATCACAGGAAAGGTCTTCTTCAGCACAGACGCGGAGGCAGGCGAGCTGAGGAAACTCAAGTCTGGAGAGAGGCTCTTTTTGCTGCTGAAGAAAGGTGCTCCACTGGCAGTTTCTGGAAATAAAGGTGCGGCACTGGCTCCTTCCCGTGGGAGTCCCCTCTGGGATACTCACAGCTGGGCGTGCAGAGATGAAGCCCAGCTCTAGTCCTACATATAAAGTTAATACTTCATTTACTAACGGCTGTAGTTCTAATTGGCAATAATAAATTCTGAAGTCTCTTTCACCCAGATACATTTTCGATGCTTGCTTAGTGCTGCAAACGGATTTAAAAATGTTTTTAAATAGATGTTTTACCAGCCTGTGTTCTGCTGGCACTGTACATGTATGTGCATGTGTAATACCCTCCCTCCTTCCCTCCTCCATC
>NW_015094507.1:3192892-3222033 GCF_001431845.1 Calidris pugnax
CAAAATGAAACTTCAGTCCAGTTCTGGACCCCTTGTATGCATTTTAACAATGAATCATATTTTCCGTTAGGCAAAGTGGATTGAGACGTATATCCTGTGTCACTTAACTCTTCAGCACAGAGATTTCTTGTAAATCTCAGTTTCTCAGGTCTTGTTCTTTGTCAGTGAGAACATGAATAAGAACTTTGAGTAAGACGGATTGGTATCTGCATGCTGATGGGGTTTTATCTGGGAGATCACAGGTGACCTTCAGCTTTGAGGATCAAAGTTAACCATGATTCTAAATGAGAAAAGGAAATACCTTTCCTTTTCACACCACCCCCCAGCCTTGACCAGCTTCAAGGTTTTTAAGTGAATTGGCCTGTGTATTCCTTGTGTCTCTCTTACCGTCGTAAGCTCAAGAGGACGATTAGCCACGGGTGTAAGTTTGGGCACGTGTAGAAGAACCCTGCAGGATTGAAGGCAGGATGATGAATAGCAAGGAGACATAAACTTGTGGCTTTTTATTGTGAGCCAAATCAAAGTAATTCCTGTTCATGTCTGTCTTTCAGTCCCGGGGAGTGTCCCACATCTCTAGTCCAAGACCAAGTCCTTTCTGGGGAGGCTGGTCCTCTGTCCCTGGTGGTCTGGTTCTCTAGAGCTGCTGAATTCTTCTGCAGAATCCAACTCCTGTGCAGCTGAATCTTGGTTCTGTAGAGCTTGTCATGGGAGGGATACCTGGGTCCCTGCTGGGGGTGTGTGGGGGTGTTGAGAGCTCAGCAGTGCCTGTGCTGCTGCTGGGGTTCCTGGATTCACACACGAATGGAGCCTGAACATAGTCTCTGTTAACAACTCTTCTCAATCTGTAGGAAAAATCCAATGCTGAGACCGAACTACTTACCCCAGAACTGCTTTTTCTTCCAGGGAAAATGCTGCATGAAATTAAAAGCCTTGTCACCGAGGAGCCAAAGTATTGGCTGGATGTTATCTCTATTTGGAGAAACTTTCATGGGAATGAGGGGAAAAAAGATGACGCTGTTCAAGAAAACCGATTGCCTCTAAAGAGAAAACCAGAAGAAGAGACAAATACTGCAACTAAAAGGCAGAAAACAGAACAAGTGAGCGTAACTGTGTCAGAGGAATGTCAGACAGGAGCTGGAGAGAGGTGTGTGGTACCAGAGAGAAAGAGCAATCAGGACTGCTGGACTGAAAGTGAGACTTCCTTAGAAGACCCTTCCCAAGGCAGTGGAGAGAAGCCTGCTGTGAATAATGAGCAGCTCAGCTTCAGTTTCAGAGTTTCTTGTCGTTGTAGCGGAGCGATTGCCAAAATACTTCCTTCACAGGTATGCTAAACTATCTATGTTTCAAAGGTGAAGGGAGATGTGCAGTTTATGTGTCATTTCAATTGTGTGTCGTATGTTTTAGCATAACAAACTGATGGAGAGCTTTTCTGTATTTTCTCAAAAAAAAAAAATAATCCCTTAACCTGCATTTACCTTAAACAAATGGAAATAGAAAGGCTGTTGTTAAATTTCTGGGCAGTGTTACCCTAAATATTTTTCAAATCAATGCCTTTTATTGAGGATAAGTAAAGGCTGAGGTGGCTGGGCTTGTGAGATCTGGTGGAGTCTGAGGAGCAACCTGATAGTAGTTTATGGCTACTTAAAGGGCTGTGTCAAGGGCAGAAGAGCCAGACTCCTCTTAGTTGTGGCAGACAGTGTGAAAGGACAAAAGCCAGAACTTGCAGCTTCGGTGGGCTCTGGTTGGGTACTGGGGAGAACTTCTTGTTCCCCTCAAGGGTGGTGCAGCCCTGGGATGTGTCCTGGGTGAAGTGGATCTTTGTCCTTGGGAGAGAGTGCTGGAGCAGAGACTTCCAGGGGCCCTTTCCATTCAGCGCTCTTCTCATCTATATCTTTCTACTGTGAGGAAAATAAAAAAAACAAACCCTGTGTAACTGCAATTTATGGAGATTTCTGTTACTTGAAAGTAACAGTATTTTCACTAATTTTTTTTTGTTCCTTCTAAAGCTAATACTTTACAGCACTTTAGTACAGTCCCAGCTTCATTACTGGGAAGATGGGATGTGTGAGCCTGGCAGCACAAGTGGTTGCTTAAATTTGTGCTGTGTGTTTGAACTGTCACACACTGATGATAGTCAAAGCTTTCCAGATGCCTTAAAAGCATTAAAACTGCATGTTGTAGTTGTGTGCTTTCAGATTTTTCTCTTAGTTAATTTAGTTTACAGCCATATTTTGTGCGTGTGATTATATAATTCTACATTGATGACAACTTTTGTTTACCTTGGACAGGACTTGACCTTCAGCCTCCTGCTCTCCATCTGATAGTCATGTAGTCCTGTGGTGTGTTTGCTCTGCCCCTCACTGACCTGCTCTGCCCTGTTGTACCTCTTGTGGGCTTTGTATAGATTGTTCTCCTTGGGATAAAGAGAGACTCTTTTTAAGAGGTATTTGTGAGGATTGTGCAGTCAAGGCATCACCAAAATAAAGAGTGAACCTCTTAACAGCAATGTAGTCTTAAAAAGCAGGCATTGTTTTTGTTTGGCACCAGGGACGTGGGGGATCTCTCCACCCAACACGTCCACCAAATGTGAGATTCACAGAGACTTATATCCATACAGAATATGTATAGTCATTACATTTCCCAGAACTCATTATAATATTCACATCACCCTGGCACATGTGCATTAAGTCTGTTAGGGGCTGCATGGAAGGTTTGGGTGGTCCCTAGTGGTGTTTGGTGGTTGCTCAGGAGTGAGCTCTTGGTGAACTTTTGGTCATTCTTTCCACATGAAGACTTGACTTGGAGCGTCCTTCTGTTTGTCCACTGTGGCCGGTTTGAGCCGATAGCTCTTTGAGTGTGCTGGGGAACATAAATGCAGAAGCTTTTTGCAACCCCTCCATTTATTTTGCAAGCTTATAAACTGGTTCTTTCTGGTGGTGTTATTCACTGTTTGGTTTTGCTCATATTTGTGAAAGGCGCCTTTAATCCTTTTAGTTAGGCATTTACGTATCTGCTAGACTCTCAGCTCCTGATAGTAACAAAAGCTGTGATCTGTAGTTTTCTTAATTCTGTTATTTTTACTGCCTGTGACTGTTCTTCCCCCTTGCAGGAGATCGGAAGAGCCGTTGGCGTCGCGCTCATGAAGCAGTGTGGGTGGCGGGCTGATCTGCGGGACCCCGATCTAGAGGTAGTGGTGCTTGTCTGCCAGATGGCCTGTTGCTACTTCCAAAATTGCCCCCAATATCTCTTGTTTTGTTCTCTGTTCTCTTAGTGCATGGGACTGTGGTCTCCTCCTTGTTTCTTTCTGCTGCTGAATTTAACTGGAAATCATCTGGTAGCGCTCAGCAAAGCTTTCCGGTAGCCACTGGTTGCATGCCTTCCAGGCCACTTAAATACCAGACTAGTATGGGCCTGTATGTCAGGGCAAGGATCCATATGGGATCCATCCTCATGTCTGGGGATCCAGCAGGTGTACAGACTGCTGGACTCTGCTGGAAAGGTCACCCAAGCTGTTGGACAGCTGGGTCAGCCTCTGCAGGGGAAAGGGAGCCAGCAGCAAGGCCATGTTCTCAAGGAACTCAACTTGAGAATGCTGTGTATGGAAGAGCCTCCTCCTTGTCCATGACAACCAAGCCTTAAGGCATCCTCCGTGGTGCAGAGTGTCTGGAGTCCTTGGAAAGGACTCCGTGCACTCGACAAGCTGTTTCTCCATCCCTCTGCTTGAGGTATGGAAGCTGCTCTAAGCACTGATACTGGCAGGTCTGAGGCCTTCTGTAAAAGCTCTGGGTTCCTCTACTGGCTCTGGTTTTTCCAGGCTGTGTATCAAACACAGCATTGTTGAGACTCAAATGGGGCTTTTGTTCTTGTCCAGATGTTTGCTTTGAAACCGTTCAAGTGCTGAGGACTGGGATTTTTCAGCAGCAGCATGTTTCTCTTTGGGCTTCCTGGGGAACGATTACGGTTCTGCAAGACCTGTTGTGGAGCTCAGTCGTCTTTTTGGGATGCTCTCTATGGGACAGGAGGACAATTTCTTTGAGCTGCCTTCATTTCTGGACGGATTAATCATGTCTGCCTTCCATCTGAAATACTGCTTAGTGGAACTTGTTTGGGTTTGCTTAAAGTGCTTGTGTGAACAGATGATTGATAGTATACAGTGAATAATCTTCTTCTGCTTAGGGTAAATGGCTTCATAATTAAAAATACCCATTCATTGTTACAAAAATCTGTTCCCTTAAAGATTCAAGTGCTTGCTGATGGATTCCTGGCTGACCAGATTACCCTCCCAGCTTGCTTAAATATGAAATCCTCTTTAAAGTGGCATTCAGATTACCTAGTACGATTTCTTCCAATTATTCATAATTGTCTAAACCATGCATGTTTGTTCTTAAAAACTAGGATCAGAAGTTCATAGGAACATCTTCTGTGTCTGGTTTAAATGAGTTAAAGCTATTGTCATGCCAGGTTGAGGGTTTCTAATGCTATTTTTTTTCTCTTTCAGATCTTTGTGCATCTTAATGACATTCACACTGTGGTGGGGATTCCTCTTTTCAGGTAGGCATTCTCCTCACCAGATTTGTCTGAGCATTATCAGAACAGGCACAGCTTCTTAATAGTCTTGCTTTCCACTGTGATGGTTTATCTCCTGGTTTAATACGCACTGGACTGTCACATTAGTCATGAGGTCTGTCTGGAGCTTATCTGAGCACATAGGCCAGATGTTGCAGTGAGTTATGAACAAAAGCAGACTGTGGTTTCTATCTGTCTGTCTCCAGATGTGTCCAGTTCACTTGTTCTTTCATATTACATGGGCTTTTCTGGGAGGTTGCACTGTTATCCTACATGGATTTTTTTGCTGTCTGCAGGCTTCCGTTGGCAAACAGAGAGTATATCAAAACAGCAGGACTGAGATCAACAGTTGCATGGGCCATGGCATCTCTGGCTGAAATTAGTGTAAGTGAATGTTCGTGGCAAACACATAGAGTCCCAAATGAAGAGGGGGTCACTGCTCCTCGGAGCTAGAAGTTTTGAAGAAGTGTGATGATTTTAATGCTCCATGCTCTAATACATGTGGACAGGGTTTGCCTTATCTGTGCTCAGAGTGTGCTGTCACCTGCTGGTCAGCCAGACAGCTGCTGTAATCCCAGCTGTTATTCCTTGTATGAATATATATGTCTAAATGGCAAGATTTTTTCACAGTCCAGGCTTTAAACCTTGGTTGTGATTGTTCTCCCAAAGGAAAACAGAAGGCGGTGTGATGTTTGCCACAGATTAATTTGGTAGCAATATTTGTCTGCAGTCACAGAATGACGGAATGGCAGGGGTTGGAAGGGACCTCTGGAGATCACCCAGTCCAACCCTCTGCCAGAGCAGGTCCACCCAGAGCAGGTCCCACAGGAATGTGTCCAGGTGGGTTTGAATGTCTCCAGAGACTGAGACTCCACACCTCCCTGGGCAGCCTCTACCAGGGCTCTGCCACCCTCACAGCAAAGAAGTTCCTCCTCATGTTTAGATGGAACTTCCTGCATTCAAGTTTGTGCCCATTTCCTCTTGTCCTGTCCCTGGGCACCACTGAAAGAAGACCGGCCCCATCCTCCTGACACCCACCCTTTCAGTATTTATAAGCATTGATCAGATCCCCCCTCAGCCTTCTCTTCTCCAGACTAAAAAGACCCAAGTCCCTCAGCCTCTCCTCGTAAAAGAGATGTTCTAGTTGCAGTCCATTCATAATTTTTTCCCCCCTAAATGTCACATCAAGGCTAGATGCATTCATGCGTTGTCTTCAGTGAAACTAGGAATGCTTTTTACTGTATTATCTTACAAGGAAGTTTGTCCTGGTAAGCCAGTGGTTATTGTTACCTCGGTTGGATTCGGTGGGAGTATGGAGGTGATGTGTACATCCCTGAGTCAGCTTTGTCCTGGGAAAGGAGTCTGTCTTTCTTGGGATGCAATAACCCCTGTATTTCTGTAGGCAGGTGCCTCTGTGCTGGATCCCATGTGTGGGCTGGGAACAATACTGCTGGAAGCTGCCAAAGAGTGGCCCGTGAGTATCACAGTGGCAACAGGGCCTTTGCCAGGTGGCTTGTAGTCACATCAAGGAAAACCTTCACAGCAAAGTCCATTACTGGAAAGCTGGAACCAAACTGATCTTTCTAGGCAGTTGTTAAAAGTGTTGTAGTACAAGTGTTCCTTCACAGGAGTGTAAAAGAAAGTCCTACATACTTGCGAGGCAGGTGCTGACAGACCTGGATTTATACCACAGGGTTTGTGAGGCAGCCATGGGCTTTTAAAACTGCCTGGACTTACCCTGGGAGCTGAGGTGACACTGGGACAGTATGGTCAGGTGTCAGTGTTAGAGGCAGCATGGCTGGCTGTAGCCAGCTGGGGTCTTGCTGTTTGGACGTAGCCTCAAACATAGAATCATAGAATGGTTTGGGTTGGAAGGGACCTCAAAGATCATTGAGTTCCAATCCCCCTGCCCTGGGCAGGGACACCTCCCACTAGAGCAGGTTGCTCAAGGCCACATCCAGCCTGGCCTTGAACACCTCCAGGGATGGGGCATCCACAACTTCCCTGGGCAACCTGGGCCAGTGTCTCACCACCCTCATAGTAAAAAATTTCTTCCTGAGATCTAATCTGAATCTTTTTTCTTCCAATTTAACACCGTTTCCCCTTGTCCTGTCATTACACCTCCTGGCAAAGAGTCCCTCTCCAGCTTTTCTATAGGCACCCTTCAGGTATTGAAAGGCTGCTATAAGGTCTCCCTGGAGCCTTCTCTTCTCCAGGCTGAACAATCCCAGCTCCCTCAGCCTGTCTTCATAGGAGAGGTGCTCCATCCCTCTGATCATCTTCGTGGCCCTCCGCTGGACCTGTTCCAGCTGGTCCATGTCCTTTCTGTGCTGAGGACTCCAAAGCTGGACACAGAGCTCCAGGTGGGGTCTCACGAGTGCAGAGCAGAGGGGCAGAATCACCTCCTGTGACCTGCTGGCCACACTTCTCCTGATGCAGCCCAGGACATGGTTGGGTCTCTGGGCTGCCAGCGCACACTGCCGGCTCATGTTGAGCTTCTCGTCCATAAATATTTCTGTAAGTTACAAGTGTCTTGAGCAGAATGTGAAAGGAGTGAAGACAGCACGGATTTCCCCCATTCTTATGTCCTCTGGGTCTGTGTGTTGATCTTTGTTCTCAGTTCTGAGAAGGGTTTATAAAATAAATACACCTGTTTGTCAACTAGATGACTTTTTTTCTTTCTCTCTGAACAGGAAGCCTGGTATTGGGGCGCTGACATAAGTGATTCACAGTTAGAGGGTGCAGATATGAATATCAGGACTGCAGGCCTGATGGATAAGATTGAGTTACTTAAAGCCTCTGTGAAAGGTATGTCTGTCAGCTTTCCAAGTGAGACACGTGAAGTTTTCTGTGTTCTGGGGTTATACAGGTTCTCTTGAGGTGGTGTGTAGCAGAGCTAACTCTTGACAAGTAGCCGAGCAGTGACCCCGTGGTGCCAGCAGACGGGTAATTATTTGTTCTCTCCCCCTCTGAACATTGGCAAGAATAAACTTGGCAGAAGATCATGAGAATAGTAATTGTCAGACATGGACAGCAGTGTCTGTCTTAATGGTAAATGGGTGAATAGCACGAAGAGTACATACTGTGTAAGATTTTTTTTTGTGTCTAATGGAACACAGCAAGGGCAAATCCAGATAAAATGTGGCTTGTAACTTAAATGTACCAAATGAGTAATAGTGGAGACTCACTAAGCTCAGTGTTGAATTGTGGATGTTTTGCAGTAGGAGTCTTTTAAATGATGACACCTTTCTCCTGCAAGAACGAATCTGTTTGCTGGCTTCATGAGCTAGTCTGGGGAGAGTGTAATATTTCATCACCTTGTTCTGGACCTCAAAGTCCAAGTCTAAATTAGTCCTTTATGAAATTAATGACAGACAAAAGCTGAGTGATTTTACCTGTGCATGGATGAGGAAGTATGCATATTTTTTTTGTCTTGCAATATTTATTTCTTGGCAGGATTGTAAAAAATATTATTTCTTTTTTATAAGAATATATATAGCTTTATTTCTTGCTTAAAAGCTGTGATTGGCCTTGGCTTTTAGGGTAACAGAAGGTACTTTGTTGAAGCCTTTCTAATACTGAACAAGTAATTGCTGTCTTTGTCAGTGGTCAAAAGCTGTTACTTCTGCATGTTTTGAGAAGGACCGTAGGTAACTTGTCCTTTCACTTGTAGAGAAGATTGTTGTGCTGCAAGTGTTGATCCAAGGATGGTCCAAGAAACATCTCTAGCCAGTTGTGCAAATGCTGGCATAGAATCACTGTAGGGTTTAGGTGAGACCAACCTGACCCAGCTTTGGGGTTAGCTGGAGGTCGTCTGCTTGGATGCGGTACTGAGGGATATGGTGTAGGGGAGGACTTTGTAGAGTAGGGTAGATGGTTGGACTCGATGATCCCAAGGGTCTCTTCCAACCTCAATGATTCTATGATTCTATGATCAGGGCTAACCCCAAAGCGGGGTCAGGTTGCTCAGGTCCTTGTCCAGTTGAGTTTTGAGCATCCTGAGGGATGGAGAATTCATAGTCTTGTCCTGTCACATGCTTGGCTACGCTCTGGCCAGCACAGCCTGGTATGTGGGCCACCTTCATCACCACAAGGGTGTGGTGCAGCATCATGGACAAGAGAACTGACTATTCCCAGGATGCAGAAACTGGGGAGATAGTTCAAAGACACTAGCTCTGACAGAATCCAAGTGATTCTGGCTGTAACCAGATTCTTATGGGCGGGTAAGAGAGGGGTGGAGGGAAATTTAACATGCTCCTTGCCATTCAGAGGTGTGTATCTGAACATCAGGACCAAGTAAAGTGCTTGCAAGCTTAGCTCTTCTTCTGCATTTTGCTTGTAAAGCTGTACTGTGAGTTCAGAAGCAGCAGTTTGGTACCATGCAGTCATGCTATTCAGGGCAAACATATCACCAGTAATGGGGATTCTGCAAGCGAAGCCATGCTCTCATGCCTTCGTTTCTTCCCAGTCTCCATTGGGTTGGTGGCTTCGTAGTGCTGTTTGTGAGGATAAGTACAGAAGGAGCTAGGAATCTGGGTGTATAACTGACGAAAGAGCTGGCAGAGAATTCTGTCAGGTGAATGGGGGCATAGCTGCTGTTCATTTTTCACATAATCAGACCTAAAGACTTGCCTTTAATTCTGCAGCATTGCCATTGCCTTCAGAAAGATTTGATGCTGTGATTTCGGATATTCCGTTTGGGAAGAAGTTCAAGATCACAAAAGACATACAGCTCCTGCCAGATATTCTCCAGGAAATGGAAAGGTATGTGTGGCCTTTGACATGCTTGGGGTTTGGTATAAATATCGTGGTGGTTTGGGGTCCTAAGCATTGAGTCAGCGTCAGGTTTGCTTTATTCCAAACACTCTCCAGCTCAGTAGTCTGGTCTTGTGCAGGCTGTGAAAGTCTGAGTCCTTTACTTGTCCCTTAGAGGCTGTTGTGGCTTGTCTTGCAAGCTGTGGACACGCTGATGGAAGTGACTGGCTGACAAGGAACGAGCTCGTTGTCTGAGCCATACTCACAAATATTCCTTACAAGGCATGATGGTGAAATATTTGTGCGTCACACTCACAGATGTTCTTTACAAGGCAGAAAGAGGAGAGGATGACCTGGACAAATTTAGAGCATGGCCAAGCAAATAAAGCAGTAATCCTTTCATGGCTGAGGCCTGCTTATATAAAATCATAGGCTTTCCTTTTGGGTTCATAACCAAGCTTTTTACCTGCAAGAATGATCTCAGACCAGAAATGGTGGTATGCATTTTCCTTTCTCTTAGCGTGCACTGGAATATCCAGCTAGCCACCTGCTCTTAGATGCCTCCTTTTGTCTCTCACCCATTTAATTTGTGGCAGAGTTGAGCCAAGCTAACAGCAGGCTGCTTCTAACGGGCAGTTCAAACTGTCTGCCCCTTTATTATATCATTTCTTGGCTGAAAACAAGCTCTTTCTGTAGGATTGGTCTTTGCCAATGCAGGAGTGTGGTGGAAAGATGGTGAAGAAGGTGAGGTAGCTCCACAGCCTGGCAGGGCAATGTTATGTCAGCTTGCACTGACCATCCCTCCCTTTGGCCATGCTTGTCTTCTGGTCTTAACTTGCTCTGTTGGGCCATCTGAGGCAAAATATTGCCTTGGGAAGGTGGAGGTGAGGAAGGGTCCATTACCACTGTTCAGTCCACTTGCTGTGCGCAGAGCCAGGATAGTCTTTTTTATCCCCTCTTTCAAGGCCAAGTGCAATGTTTCCTCACATACTAAGAAAAATTAATTGCAAGTGGTTAATTTTTCTCTGTTTCCTGAGTTTGAAAGCCATTAAGGATCAGTGGAACACAGACTTAAAGTCTCCAAAGGGAAAAGTCAGCTTCAGAATTGCCTTACCAGCCTGAGAAGGTCTTGCTGCCCTGGGAAGCTGTTCCTTTGCAGACTGGTGGAGGCCCACATGACCCAAAACCAGGGTTTGAAGGTGATGCTGCCCTCCATCCTTGGAAGCATAGCAAGAGCAAAAAAACTGAGTCCATCTTCCCTGCTAACCCAATGGAAAGAAATCCCAATGGAAGAAATGTTTGTGAGTCAGGATAGGGCCCAGTTCTCCCATTTGGGAAGAGTTATGAAGACAGGGAATTTAAATTCCATTTGGAGATGTGGGTTACTGAGCTGAGTCACGACCTTTGATGTGCCTGGGTCCCTTATCAAATGCAACTGGCATCTGAAGTGTCAGCAGCGTTGAGTTCTGCAGAGATGAATGAATGCCAGGCAGGGTGTACACCTGACCTTTCTTTTTCCTGCAATTGCCAGAGTACTTCGTGTTGGAGGCACTATCGTGTTGCTGCTGAGCCAAGATCTCCACGAGCTCGCAACCAGCATTACCAGCGGTGCTGAAAATGGCTCTCCTAATGCCAGTTCTGATGGCGCGAGTGAAACCACCGCTGCAAAAGCCCTGAATGTTGGTGGGAATTCTTCCTCTTCGGTGAATGGTGTTGAAGAATCCTGTCCCAGGAGCCAACAGACATATTTTGGGTCTCTGCTGCCAGATGGCGTCTATGGAGTTAGCCTTGGAAAGACGGATGCTTTCATACACAAGTACAAGAAGATCTCTACTGCCGGGAATCGGTAGCTTTCTTGCATTGTGCCAAAGTGAACTTGAATCCTGAGGAGCAGCACAGAGTGACCTGGTGGAGGCCTGCTAATAGTCTAATTCAAGGCTTTCCCATGGCTGCTGAGCTGACAGGGAAGTATTTCTATAGCAAGTGACTGCAGATCATTTTCAGATGCTATTTTGGCCAGGCATTTGCAGCTTGGCAAGCTGGGATGGACTCATGCACTGTGTTCCTCTGCCATGATTACTGTGGAGACAACAATCACTAATGTGTCTGGGTTTGTTTGGGCTTTATTTGCTTTTGTCTTTTTCTTTTTTTTTTTTTTTTTTGAAGTTTGTTGTGTGTAGCCTTTTGGAAGCATTACTTTTTCCATGTGCATTCCACAGCAGAGCCTCTACTCTGGAGATATTAGAATTTGAAGAACGAGCCTGTGGTGGGGACTCAAAGGTAACACGGATATGGGTCAGATTGATACAATATTGCTGCTATGAGTCCTGCTGGACTAATAATTCCCACTGGTCTCAGGATCTATCCATAACCATCTGCTTGGAAATTATTTGCAAATGCCAGCACTCCCAGCGTTGCAGAAGAGCCACACCAAGGAACAGTGGGAGATTTGAGACTGGCTGCACTAGCAACGACCTGGATAGACCTCTAAACCCAGAAATATACACTGCATTTATTTCCAGACTTTATTGCTGGCTATTTTTTTATAGTTTTATGCATTTATTTCCTTCCACTTGTGGTTCCACAACCAGCTGTCAAGCTGCTGTGTTACCAATCAACACCTCACAATATTCAGTGAGTTTCATGGCCAGTCAATAAAAGGTGTGAGCCATTGAGCTCCTAAAGTGACTTAAATGAGAGCGTTAGCCACTGTAAAGGTGGACACCTATCTGAAGCTTCTGCAATTCTGGCCTTTTTGATGTGAAAGTGGATGGGGTGGAAAGGCAGAAGCAGGACTGGTCTCACCTTCTGTGCCTTGTTCAGGGAGTGGAGCTGTCACGCCGTTCAATGGAGGGGTGGTCCAGCGCAGCTCTGGGTGGCAAGACTCTCCTGGGGAGAGGAGAGGCTGTAGCTGAGCATCCTTCAGGAGCTGCTGCTTCAGCTCTGGGCTGCAGCTTTCCTGCCCCCTCCCCATAGCTGGCTTCAGGGGCACAGAAGTGTCCTGAAAGCACCGGGTAAACGGCTGCTTGGTTTTTAGTTAGTAGTCAAATGCAACAGTTCTAGAAGATAAATCATTATTATCATAATTTATGTTGCTTCTTAATGGCTTTTAAAAAATTTAGCTTCCTTGTTTTCTCAGTAGAACGTAGGCTTTAGGACGAGAGCCCCATACAAAATGCAGTTATGCTGCTGAGTAGTTGCTGCTGAAGCTGGCCACAGAGCTGCTGTGCAGAGAATGAATCCAGGACAAGAAGTTTTGTTGGAAGAGTGCTCACTACAAAAATGTACTGGGGAAGAGCATGCTAGCTGCACAATTCTTGCTGTTTTGTTCACTGTCATTAAGCACAGTTGTGTATTTAAGTAAGTGTTTTGGATATAACAGAACTCAATAATGATGCTTATCTAATGAAAATACATGCTACAAGCCCAATGAAAAATAAAGGCATGGCGTATCTAGGAGAAAAAAATTCTAACCTTGCATGAAATGTAAATATACAAGATGTTTTAATTTATTGGCTCCTCCTGAGGTTGTTTTTGCTTCAAAAACAAAAATCCCAAGGAGGGGTTTCACTGTTTTAGACTTTTGAGTATCTTGGTTGTTCTTTGATTCTGTGTTGTGAGATGATGTCAGGTTGAGAATGCAGAGCTGGTTGCTGTGTTCTGCTCTCTAAATTTTCTTTTTTTCTTTTTTTTTTGGTAGGCTTGAAATGTCAATCCAGGTGGGCTAGCAGCAATTAAAGGGATAAAAACAGAACCAGGTGTTTCTCAACTGAAAAAGGCCATGGAAACTAAATATTTTCATGCTTAAGATATAATTATATGAAATTGAGTCACCTTATTGAAATAAGGGATAATTGTTACTTTTTAGTGTAGGACAAAATACACTCTTCTGAAAAATAACGAGCATGACAAGCAGAATGTGAGAGGAGGAAAGGTAACTGGAGAACAGTTAAAGGAAAGCTGATAAATATTTCAGTGAGAGTTGTAGTTTTTTGTCGTAAGTACTATGTTTTCAACCCATGTGATTCAAAAAATTGTATAGAACAAAAGAAACGGGGAAGACAGAAAAGAACTCACTTGGAGAGAGCTTGGAGGGAGAAATAAAAAGAAGGGTGAAATAAAAGGTGAGCATTAGTATCCAGGAATTGAGCATATTTCCTGGAATTCTCTTGGGGACTGATTGGGACTTCATTGTATGCTAAATTTATGCTTGAACTGTGCTTATGTTGGGATGTCACAAAGTGCATGTGCCCTGCAGATCAGTTATCAGCCTGCGAGGGCTGGTCTGTCAATATGGCTAGACTTGTTGAACCAGAGTACAGTAATTTGGGAAGTAAAATGCCTTTTTGTTTAACTTGTAACTGTTGAGGGTGAGGAAATATCTGAACTGCTGCTTGGTTTGATCCTTAAGGTCTATGCAGACAAGAAGGGAAAGAAGTTGCTACTTTTTTCCATTTTTAACTCTTAAAATTCTGGAAGTGATTAGAAATGTTGTGTTTATATAATGCATGCACATGTGAAAATGGAGGACAGTACGTTACAGTGTGTTACTATGTAGTTCCAAAAGCCTATGTTCCTCACATTTCTTTTATTGACACTGAAAACTGTGGTCTCAGGTTATTTTGTCTAGTTCTGCTGCTTTGGCTTTTGATGTCAGTTCCCATTGCTGGAGTACTTGGCTGTGCACAACGTGGGTACCCGTCCAGCTGAGATGAGCAGCCGTGCTGTGTCTGCCTATGGGACTGTCAGGATAAAATGGAAAAAACATAGGGCTCAGCAGACTCAGATGACATCAACCTTTAAAATAACGCAATGTTTTACTTAGCTACTTCCACTCTATCCTAAAGCTGACGCTACGTTAATATTTTGGATGCAATGAAAACACAGGTCAAATACTGGAGGAATTGTGTCCTTTCATAGAGGTACCTGTCTGTATGTGAAAATAATTTCTTGTTTGCATGTTTAAAGGTCTACCCGTGATACAGCAATACACCACAGACAGTACACAGTCTGTTGTGATGTTAAACTTACACTTGTGGCTTGAAATTTGCTTTCAGTTAAATACAATACAGGCAAATACCAGATTTCTGGTTAAAACGTCCCAAATGGTTAGGTCACCAGGTATGATGTATTGGGAGAAACTTAAAACGTATTTTCTTAGGTAGCAGCTTGGCTAATTCTGTTGGGATTTGTTGTGTTACATTTGAAATTTATTAATGGTCATATTTTGGGTTGCAAAAGTTGATAAATATGAGCTTAGTGTCCATGTTCAACTTTTTAGGCAATAACTTCTGGTTTAAAAGCTCATTTGAGTAGTGCTGAAGTGTGCTACAGCAGTACACTGAAAGCAGAATTTTGACATCTTTTAAATTTTCCTGTTTTACCAGCTTGCTTATAAAGTCTCTTAAGTTTTTCATAAAGTTAAATGGTTAATTTAGACCTTCAGGCTTGTTTCACCTGTGAAGTCCTTGAGGTTAGTAAGTTGTTTCATGTGAACTGTGTATGTCTAGTAAACAAAACTTCAGAAGAACTTCTTTAGGGTAACGTACCAACAAGCTGTAATTTACCCTTACAACTTAAGAAATTTCAGAGGAGCCCCAGTGTGAGATACTGAACTGCAAAAGAGCACTTGACATGTATTTCCTAAAAAAAAAGGAATAAATTAAAAAGGGCAGATGAAGATCTGTTACCCGCATTCACTTAGGTTTGATACCTTCTCACCTTCTCTCTTTAACTTACCTAAAAAAAAAAAAAAAGCCTGCACAACAGCCCTAAATCACAAATGTCTCTGTTGGGTTTTCAATTTCATACATGATTTTTTCTCTGGACACAGCTGGTCAGAAGCTTTTATGGGAAGCCGGGGAGAACCGAGGTACCGGGTAGTGAGGCTCAGGTGATGCCACGTCCACCTCAGTGTTTGATCTGGACACGAGTTCCGCACAGTCTGTAAATCCATCTGCTGACCAGCTTCACTGAAGAGCTGCAGCAGCGGCTACTGCTGAATGTTTTTGGCTCAGAAAGATGATCTACTGAGTGTTGGACATGTGGCCCAAAACAGCAAAGTTTCATCATGTTTTTAAGAACCTGGGCTCTTGGCAGGGCATATGCAGATGGACACGGTGGGATCTTGGGGGGAAAAAAGACCCCCACCCCAAGAGCTTGTTTCTGGAGGACTTCACCTTCTCCAGAGGGGTGTAGGTTATAACCACTCAGCAGGACTTTATGTCTTCCCAGAACGGGCAGCACCTTGGCTGGAGCTTTGTTTGGGCCATGACCCTGCGAAAAAGGCTCTAAGAGCATCAGGGATCAGAGGACAGGACAGCTGATGGGGAGAGTAAAGGTGCTGGAGTCCAGGCTGGGGAAAAGCAGGGGAGAAAGAGGAAAGAAAGAGAAAGTGCTGCAGAGAGACAGGTAACGAGCTTCTGGTTCCTCTGTAACAAGAGGCTGGGATCAAGGGCTGGAAGGAAAACTGGGTGAGGCTGCAGTAGGGGTCCCAGAGAGAGGACACAGCTTTTCATGAAGGTCTGGAACACGTGCACTGTTGGCACTGGGCAGGCTGCTTCAGCTGACTCTCTCTCCTCTTGAGGAGAGGGACCAACATGATGGTCTCTGGGAGGTCTCTTTCGTTCCGTATTTATGATTCATGAAGAGATGATGTTTGTGTCCCTACAGGAAAAGGAGCTGTGGAGAAAGACGGTAACAATGATGATGCTGATGAATCAAATGAATACGACCTTAATGACAGCTTGACCTTAAGGAGAGGTGATGAGGAAGAGGAGCGTGAGCCTGGGGCTTTTCAGTTGGTGGCACCTTGCTCTCTGCAGCTGCCCTCCAGGGCTCCGGCCAGCGTGTGTTCTGCAGCTCGGCCCCAGCATGAAGAGCGATGCCACGGGCCACTGCCCTCAGAAGCAGCAGACCTTTGGAGCTGCCCCTGCTGCTTACGGGGGCTGCTGCACAGAGTCTTGGGCCAGAAGGACTTTCTTGACTCTGCTGTCAACAGCCTGTCCCGTTGCCCACTTGCATTTATTGTGGGTGAAGCCAATGGGGGTGCAGGGGCGCGTGTATGAAAATAAATGGGCTGAAATCCAGGAGATCAGAGGAAAGGAGGAAACTGGAGCAGTGATGGGGAATTCAAATGGTGAACCAAATCCTAAAGCCCTTGGCCAATATTACTGAAAGGCTCTTGGCTGCAGCAGACAGCCATGGTGGGGAATTTCACCAGGAGTTGCTCAAGTCCAGTGTCGTAAAAGTCACTCAACTTGGCATCTTCCTGTTATGAATAGAGTCCAGCAACTTCACAACACGCAGAGCGACCATGTCCTACCTGTATTGTCCCCGTGCAAACACAAGAGCTGAGAATACCTGAAAGGAACAAGAAGCCTCTGCCATAAAGAGCACCACGGCTTTTCAGAGCCTTTTAAAACCTTTTTATTGCACGGAACGATATGTCTAAAATTATGACAACATTATTATATGCACTAAATCCAACATTAGAAGTTCCAGTCCTTGAATAGCAAGCAGTTGCTACAGCAAAGGGATAAAACATTTGTCAGGACACATTAAAAAAAATTGTAACAGCCAGTATAATTAGAAATTTTCTCAATACTGAGACTTTATCTGGAGTACAAGTTTACTGCACTTGTAACAAGTGAGCATAATACTTTAAGGAAAAGGAATTGCACGAGACAATAATGAGCCAGAACTTACAATTATATAATATAAAATATTAAAAATATTTTACTAAAATATACAGGTTCTTCTGTGTGGAATTGTCCTTTGGACCGAGCAGGTGCCACCGCTCTTAAGCAAGGAAAAGCCCAGCTTTGCTTTTCCTCCTTCCATCCCCATAACATGGATTTTTGAGTCGAATCTCACAACAGAAGGTAATTTAGAACATTTCTGAGACCTCCAGCTGTATTATGCAACATTTCTACTTCCTAAAAGTTTACAAATCCATGAGACATTTTAGTGAACCTGACTTTAAAGAGCCAAAAACACAAAGTGATGCACTCGTCAAGGGCTGCACAGTGCTGAGCTCCGGTAAGACTCAGGGAATGAAGTGCTCCAAAAGACCTAAAAGATGAACCGTTCCTCAACAAAGGTGAAAGGCAAAGTATTGGAAAAAAAAATGAAGATCAGCTGCAGGGTGAACTATTACAAAAATGCTGGGTGTTGAAGTGTTCCAGAAAAAAGCAAAATCATAAAGGGTCGTCAAAATGTCAGAATGAAATGAAGAGTTTCCATGGGGTGGCGCAGTGAAGGGCTCCTGGGCAGTGGTGAGGTGATGAGGTCCTCTGTGAAGCTGAAGGGCTCCTCAAGCACAGCACAAAGAATGTCTCCGCTGGGGTGGTGCATTGAAGGATGCCATGAAGGTCTCCAAGACGTACCAGGTGGTGTAATGAAGGCTTCTGAGAAGAGCTGGGTGGCACAAGGAAGGGATCCTCCGCTGTGACACAGGGAAGGCCTCGTGCAGGGCAAAGCGCTGAAGGTTTCACACAGGAGCTGGGCAGCATGGTGAAGGGCTCCAAGGAGTGGCACGATGAAGACCTCCTCCGGGGTGGTGGGTGAAGCTCTCAAAGACGAACGGAGGAGCATGACGAAGGGCTCCCCCAGGGCAATGCCATGAAGGGCTCAAAGAAGACCTGGGGGGCGCAGGGAAGTGCTCCTCCACGGCGCAACGACGGTGGTCTCCTCCGGCGGGGTGCAACCATGGCCTCCCCTGATGCAACCAAGGGCTCCTGAGGGGTGGCGCACTGAAGGGCTCGTGTGCGGTGGTGAGGTGATGGGCTCCTGCGTGACGCTGAAGGGCTCCTTGCTGGGTAGGGCAGTGAAGAGCTCTAGGATGACCTGGGGGGCGCAGGGAAGTGCTCCTCCACAGCGCAATGACGATGGACTCCTCTGGCGTGGTACAACCATGGCCTCTGCCCACGCAACCAAGGGCTCCCATGGGGCCGCGCGGAGAAGGACTCCTGGGGCAGGGCGCGCTGACGGGCTGCTCTGGGGCCCTGCGCTAAAGGGCTCCTCCAGCACCGCCTCATCAAGGAGGCCAGCAATGAAGGACCTCCCAAACCACACAAGGGAAATCCCAACGCACACTGGAATACCATTGGAAACCCCAACCAATACAATGGAACACAATACCTCCCAGACAACACCAGACGTCCCCCCATCCAGCCCACACCTTCTCTTGGAGGACTCATCCCACCAAGGCTTGCTAAGACACAGGAGAAGAAAAGACATCTTGGACAGACTCTGCTACAAGACAGAAAGACATTCACTTCAAAAAGACATTGAAGTACAAAAACAGATGACGGTACCACATACAAGACGGACAATACAAGAAATGCCACCCAATACAATGCGGACAGAAAGCAAAAAAAATACAATGGATAAAATACAAAGGATAAAATACAATACATACAAGGAGAAAACAACAATGCAGTAGGAAACACAACATACAAGACTAAATATCAAGGATGATAGAAAATGCACATTCCCATCCCGAACCTGTGATCCAGACACTCCCTGAAATACAAAGCAACATCTCCCCTACCATACCATACAGACAGTACAAAGCCAAAGGTCATCCAGAATACAAAACAAACCACAGGATCCTACAGGAGAACACACTACAGCACGAGACAAGACATACAACGCAACCAATACAATGTCCAACAACACAGACAGTGGAATACAGTACAATCCCTACTGCACAATCCAAAACACAACCCATTAAACGTTCACCAAAAGACAAGGGGTACAACCCATGGGATACAAACAATGGAGATAAGACAATTGCCACAATATCACACCAGAGGTCAAATACAATAAAAATTACAATACCCACCTTCCCTCACATGACAATCCACCAAAACCAACCCAAAACACAACTCAGTACTTACCCAACTGCACTTACCGCCAGGAGGACCTCTTCCAGGGACGCACAGAGAACGTCTGCTCCGCGTGCTGCGGTCAAGGATGCCATGAAGGTCTCCAAGACGCACCAGGTGGTGTGATGAAGGCTTCTGAGAAGAGCTGGGTGGCACAAGGAAGGGATCCTCCGCTGTGACACAGGGAAGGCCTCGTGCAGGGCAAAGCGCTGAAGGTTTCACACAGGAGCTGGGCAGCATGGTGAAGGGCTCCAAGGAGTGGCATGATGAAGACCTCCTCCGGGGTGGTGGGTGAAGCTCTCAAAGACGAACGGAGGAGCATGACGCAGGGCTCCCCCGGCGCTAGGCCATGAAGGGCTCAAAGATGACCTGGGGGGCGCAGGGATGTGCTCCTCCACGGCGCAACGACGGTGGTCTCCTCCGGCGGGGTGCAACCGTGGCCTGCTCCAATGCAACCAAGGGCTCCCATGGGGTGGCGCAGTGAAGGACTCCTGTGCTGTGGTGAGCTGATGGGCTCCTGCGTGACGCTGAAGGGCTCCTTGCAGGGCAGGGCAGTGAAGAGCTCTAAGATGACCTGGAAGGGGCAGGGAAGTGCTCCTCCGCGGTTGAACGACGGTGGTCTCCTCCGGCGTGGTGCAATCACGACCTCCCCCGATGCAACCAAGGGCTCCCGTGTGATGGCGCAGTGAAGGACTCCTGTGGGGTGGTGAGGTGATGGGCTCCTCCGCAGCAGTGAAGGGCTCCTGTGGGATGGTGAGGTGATGGGCTCCTCTGCAGCAGTGAAGGGCTCCTCAAGCGCGGCACAGAGAACATCTCCGCTGGGGTGGTGCGGTGAAGGACACAACAAAGAGCCGGGTGGCGCCATGAAGAACCCCCTTGGGCCGGCGCAGTGAAGGACTCCTGCCGGGCAGCACGGTGAAGGGCTGCAAGAAGAGCCAGACTGCACACCAAGACGAAACAGGGAGCATGAAAAAGGGCTCCCCTGGGGTAGCGCTCTGAAGGCCTCCGCCAGGGAACAGCACTGAAGGTCTCAAACACAAGCCAGGCAGCACAAAGAAGGGCTCCAAGACAACTTGAGCACAACCATCAAGGCCTCCTCCGTGCCGTAAATGGGAAGGTCTCCAAGACGAACTGGGGAGCACGAGGAAGGGCTCCCCAGGGGCGGCACCAGGAAGGGCTCCCCTGCGGCAACGCCACGCAGGGCTCCAAGAAGACTGGGCAGCTGTGGTGAAGTGCTCCTCCACCACGCAATGGCCATGCACTCCTCCGGCGGGGGGCATGAAAAAAGGGCCAAAAAAGAGTGCACCCTCCTACAGGATCAGACAACGCCCCACAGGACAACACAAGCCATACAATACATGAAGCACACTTTGAAATAGGGTACAAGAGAGAAAGACATTCTCCTCAAAAAGACATTGAAATACAAAACCAGATGACAATACCACATACAAGACGGACAATACAAGAAATGCCACCCGATACAATGCGGACAGAAACTGAAATAAAATACAATGGATAAAATACAATACTTCAAGACATACAGCACATTAAACGTACACCAAAATACAAGAGAGAAGATACAACCCAGAGGATACACACAATGGAGATAACACAATACTGACCAGACCAGACCACAGAACACCCACAATACCAGACCAGAGATCAAAGACAATAAAAAATACAGTAAAAGCAATTCAATACAGACTGTCTATACTATAAATACATACCTTACATAACAGAAACCAGAAGCAATAACATACACTGAATTAATGCAATACACATAATACATTAAATACAATTCATACAATGTCATATCATTGAACACACAGGAGAAGACAAACACAGGACCCCATACATGGTATTCCAGACACTATATACCATACCATACTGTACACAGCATGAGGTACCCACCTCACAGTACACACAAGAGAATACGACGCAAAACAAGACATACCACAGACAAAATAGAGACATACATGAGAGGACAACACATACATCATAGAAAATGCCAGACTTTACATGGGACAATGCAGACAATGCCATAGAAAATACAGTATTTGTCAGGGGACCATACCTACTAACCGGGACGGAGAGTAGATCCCGCACCAGACAGGACATTTCACAGAGAATACAAAACAAAACACACAACAAAATGCAGGACGATACGCACCAGGGATTCTCTACATTACACTACCTAAGTATCACAGCAGTGAGATGATGAAGACCTCCTCCAGGGTGGCGGGTGAAGCTCTCAAAGACGAACGGAGGAGCATGACGAAGGGCTCCCCCAGGGCAATGCCATGAAGGGCTCAAAGAAGACCTGGGGGGCGCAGGGAAGTGCTCCTCCACAGCGCAACGACGGTGGTCTCCTCCGGCGGGGTGCAACCGTGGCCTCCCATGATGCAAGCAAGGGCTCCTGAGGGGTGGCGCACTGAAGGGCTCGTGTGCGGTGGTGAGGTGATGGGCTGCTCCGTAGCAGTGAAGGGCTCCTTGCTGGGTAGGGCAGTGAAGAGCTCTAAGATGACCTGGGGGGCGCAGGGAAGTGCTCCTCCACGGCAGAACGACGGTGGTCTCCTCCGGCGGGGTGCAACCATGGCCTGCTCCGATGCAGCAAGGGCTCCTGTGGGGTGGCGCAGTGAAGGACTCCTGTGCTGTGGTGAGCTGATGGGCTCCTGCGTGACGCTGAAGGGCTCCTTGCAGGGCAGGGCAGTGAAGAGCTCTAAGATGACCTGGAAGGGGCAGGGAAGTGCTCCTCCGCGGTTGAACGACGGTGGTCTCCTCCGGCGTGGTGCAATCACGACCTCCCCCGATGCAACCAAGGGCTCCCGTGCGATGGTGCAGTGAAGGCTCCTGTGGGGTGGTGAGGTGATGGGCTCCTCTGCAGCAGTGAAGGGCTCCTGTGGGATGGTGAGGTGATGGGCTCCTCCGCAGCAGTGAAGGGCTCCTCAAGCGTGGCACAGAGAACATCTCCGCTGGGGTGGTGCGGTGAAGGACACAACAAAGAGCCGGGTGGCGCCATGAAGAACCCCCTTGGGCCGGCGCAGTGAAGGACTCCTGCCGGGCAGCACGGTGAAGGGCTGCAAGAAGAGCCAGACTGCACACCAAGACGAAACAGGGAGCATGAAAAAGGGCTCCCCTGGGGTAGCGCTCTGAAGGCCTCCGCCAGGGAACAGCACTGAAGGTCTCAAACACAAGCCAGGCAGCACAAAGAAGGGCTCCAAGACAACTTGAGCACAACCATCAAGGCCTCCTCCGTGCCGTAAATGGGAAGGTCTCCAAGACGAACTGGGGAGCACGAGGAAGGGCTCCCCAGGGGCGGCACCAGGAAGGGCTCCCCTGCGGCAACGCCACGCAGGGCTCCAAGAAGACTGGGCAGCTGTGGTGAAGTGCTCCTCCACCACGCAATGGCCATGCACTCCTCCGGCGGGGGGCATGAAAAAAGGGCCAAAAAAGAGTGCACCCTCCTACAGGATCAGACAACGCCCCACAGGACAACACAAGCCATACAATACATGAAGCACACTTTGAAATAGGGTACAAGAGAGAAAGACATTCTCCTCAAAAAGACATTGAAATACAAAACCAGATGACAATACCACATACAAGACGGACAATACAAGAAATGCCACCCGATACAATGCGGACAGAAACTGAAATAAAATACAATGGATAAAATACAATACTTCAAGACATACAGCACATTAAACGTACACCAAAATACAAGAGAGAAGATACAACCCAGAGGATACACACAATGGAGATAACACAATACTGACCAGACCAGACCACAGAACACCCACAATACCAGACCAGAGATCAAAGACAATAAAAAATACAGTAAAAGCAATTCAATACAGACTGTCTATACTATAAATACATACCTTACATAACAGAAACCAGAAGCAATAACATACACTGAATTAATGCAATACACATAATACATTAAATACAATTCATACAATGTCATATCATTGAACACACAGGAGAAGACAAACACAGGACCCCATACATGGTATTCCAGACACTATATACCATACCATACTGTACACAGCATGAGGTACCCACCTCACAGTACACACAAGAGAATACGACGCAAAACAAGACATACCACAGACAAAATAGAGACATACATGAGAGGACAACACATACATCATAGAAAATGCCAGACTTTACATGGGACAATGCAGACAATGCCATAGAAAATACACTATTTGTCAGGGGACCATACCTACTAACCGGGACGGACAGTACATCCCGGACCACACAGGACATTTCACAGAGAATACAAAGCAAAATACACAACAAAATGCAGGACGATACGCACCAGGGATTCTCTACATTACACTACCTAAGTATCACAGCATCGAGTGCAATGCAACACAGGCAGCACAACACAATTCCAGAAGAGATGAGACTAGACCTACGAGACCTGCAATCTCGACCATCCAATCCATGCCCTACAGCACACACCAGACAACTCAGTACTTACCCAACTGCACTTACCGCCAGGAGGACCTCTTCCATGGCTGCACTGAGAACACCTCTTCTGGGGGATGCAGTGAAAGACTCCTTGCTGGCAGTGCTGTGATGGCGTCCTCCAGGGTGGGGTGCTGAAGGACTGCTTTGTGCTGGGGAGGATAAGGTCTGCAGGGATCTTCAAAGGGAGGATGGTCAACAACTCCTCCGGGGTGGCATGGTGAAGGGCTCCAAGACGAGTCGGGTGGCGTGATGAAGAGCTCCTCTCGGGTGATGTGCTAGAAGACTCCTCTGGGACAGAGCGCTGAAGGTCTCAAACGCAGTCCAGGCAGCATGAGGAAGGCTTCCAAGATGACCTGGTGGTGCGATGAGGATCTCCTCTGGGATGGCAGAATGGCTCCACCGCGGCACCGCAGTGAAGGCCTCCTCCGGCATGGAGCGTTGAGGGGCTGCTGAAGGCTGGTGCTGTCAAGGGCTCCTCAGGGGCAGCGAGGCTGAAGCGCTCCCCTAGGGCCACACGCTGATGCACTGCTCACACGCTTCACAACTGTTGTGGACAGGCCTAGAAAACGGCAGGGAAATAGTGCTTTTTATTGTCATTCGCCAATTCCCAGCAAAGAGCTGGACAACATTCCCAGCAACTTTCTAGAGACAGGAAATCCTCGGAAAGTTCTCCGATGCATCCCAATTCATCATCTCCTAGAGGGGCCTGAGGAATTCCACTTGTCTCCCTCGTGTGCCTGTCCCAAAGAACCACACTTCACATTCACACAATGGCAACGCTGCCTGCGCTTGGCCAGACGACACCTGATGGGGAGCTGAGGCCACACTTCTCCCTGGCTCTGCAGAACACATCCCGCTGGGCTGGGGAAAGCAGGGACCTTCTGACCCAGCCGCCTCCTGCCTGCCTGCCTGCCTTCTCTCCTTCCTTCCATCCCCTGCCCGTCTCCTGCCATTCCCATGGACCCCAATGACATGAAGCACCATCCAGGGGACAGAAGAGTCCCCGGCCCTGGCAGGGTTCTCCTCAGCAAGGCCCCAACAGGGGCTGGTGGCACCGTCGGGGCTTTGGCTCTACGTCCACAGGACCCTTCCTGAGGAACAAGGACTGCTGACCCAGGGACAGGACCTCCTGGACGGAGCAGGCAAGAGAGTCTCTGCCAGCACCCCAACAGGACTGCGCTTCACCAGAGAGCGCCACAGACACAAAGGGAAAGACCCTTTCCCCAGGAGAGCTCTCTTGGGACGACTCAGGGGAGACAAATTGCTCCACAAGGGTCCACAGCACCTGCAAACCTTGCTGCTGGCCTCCCCAGGGGGAACAAATGTTCCTCGCTTGCTTCTCCCCAGTGCAAGATGCTACCAGAGGCACCAGGTACCACAGTGCATTTACCGGGCAGGAAGGGGAATCCCTCCACCCGACCAAGGGAATTCACCTTGGGAAGGCAGAGAGGAAGGAACCCGGGAGACTGCCCTTTAGGAAAGCAACAAACTTTACTACCAAACTTTGTTCAATCCCTGCTTTACCTCAAGGAATAGTTCACTGCTTCTCTTTTGCAAGTGAAGTGAATGACTCTGTGGGAAATTAGTTCAGTTTTGCTTCAGTTAATTGATATATTCTTGTTAGTCAGTACTAACAAAGGAGTCTTCGTGATAGTAGAGTCTAATAAATTGTATCCAATTAATCCCCAGAAATGCCCTTGCTCTGTAAAGGGATCCTTGTTGGCAGAGCGTTATCCAGGGGAAGACAAACAGACTGGAACACGGCCTTCGACACATGAACCCAGAGGGGAGGGGAGTATCAATAAGACCAGAGAAACCAGCCTTGGACAGTCAATCTGCCAAGCAGATGATAGCAAAGACTGTGAAATAACGTGTAGCGTAATCAACTAATCAAAGCCATGTTTAGGATAATGATTTCATAGAATAGGGGTGTGTGTGCCTTGTATGGGAAAAAAAGTGTGAACTAAACCTGTAATAGGTCGGGCGGTTGGGAAGAAGGTGAGCTCCAACTTCTCAGCCCATGGGAAGAGACAGAAACTCAGGAGGCTGGGATAAGGGTAAAAAATACCTGAAAGCTGAAAGATCAGCGTGCATCTATTTTTGGTGCACCTGATTCAGCGCTGATTCATATAATAAATTTTTTTAACCTTTGCTTTGGTGACTTTGTCCTCTTTAAATTCTAAGGTGTGAGTCAGTGTTTCTCACAACTCGTCCCCAACAAGGGCTCCAGCAGCTTGTGAGATCTGGAGGGGGTGTCAGCTAAGCCAGGCAGCCTCGCTTCTACCAAGTTTGGCTTCTGTTCAACTTCTCACCATCACAACACTCATTCTTTACCACTTGACTCTCCTACCTGAAGCTGGAAAGTCACTAACAACAGGTCCCCACTGTGTATCGCAGAGAAGCAAACAGACTGGAACACGGCCTTCGACACATGAACCCAGAGGGGAGGGGAGTATCAATAAGACCAGAGAAACCAGCCTTGGACAGTCAATCTGCCAAGCAGATGATAGCAAAGACTGTGAAATAACGTGTAGCGTAATCAACTAATCAAAGCCATGTTTAGGATAATGATTTCATAGAATAGGGGTGTGTGTGCCTTGTATGGGAAAAAAAGTGTGAACTAAACCTGTAATAGGTCGGGCGGTTGGGAAGAAGGTGAGCTCCAACTTCTCAGCCCATGGGAAGAGACAGAAACTCAGGAGGCTGGGATAAGGGTAAAAAATACCTGAAAGCTGAAAGATCAGCGTGCATCTATTTTTGGTGCACCTGATTCAGCGCTGATTCATATAATAAATTTTTTTAACCTTTGCTTTGGTGACTTTGTCCTCTTTAAATTCTAAGGTGTGAGTCAGTGTTTCTCACAACTCGTCCCCAACAAGGGCTCCAGCAGCTTGTGAGATCTGGAGGGGGTGTCAGCTGACTCTGTGGGAAATTAGTTCAGTTTTGCTTCAGTTAATTGATATATTCTTGTTAGTCAGTACTAACAAAGGAGTCTTCGTGATAGTAGAGTCTAATAAATTGTATCCAATTAATCCCCAGAAATGCCCTTGCTCTGTAAAGGGATCCTTGTTGGCAGAGCGTTATCCAGGGGAAGACAAACAGACTGGAACACGGCCTTCGACACATGAACCCAGAGGGGAGGGGAGTATCAATAAGACCAGAGAAACCAGCCTTGGACAGTCAATCTGCCAAGCAGATGATAGCAAAGACTGTGAAATAACGTGTAGCGTAATCAACTAATCAAAGCCATGTTTAGGATAATGATTTCATAGAATAGGGGTGTGTGTGCCTTGTATGGGAAAAAAAGTGTGAACTAAACCTGTAATAGGTCGGGCGGTTGGGAAGAAGGTGAGCTCCAACTTCTCAGCCCATGGGAAGAGACAGAAACTCAGGAGGCTGGGATAAGGGTAAAAAATACCTGAAAGCTGAAAGATCAGCGTGCATCTATTTTTGGTGCACCTGATTCAGCGCTGATTCATATAATAAATTTTTTTAACCTTTGCTTTGGTGACTTTGTCCTCTTTAAATTCTAAGGTGTGAGTCAGTGTTTCTCACAACTCGTCCCCAACAAGGGCTCCAGCAGCTTGTGAGATCTGGAGGGGGTGTCAGCTAAGCCAGGCAGCCTCGCTTCTACCAAGTTTGGCTTCTGTTCAACTTCTCACCATCACAACACTCATTCTTTACCACTTGACTCTCCTACCTGAAGCTGGAAAGTCACTAACAACAGGTCCCCACTGTGTATCGCAGAGAAGCCAACATGGTGACCAGTCTGCTCTAGCCTCCTCCTCTGACGTTTCCATGACTACACTGCATTACACAAGAAAAAGAAAGCAGAGAGACTCGTTGGTGGGGCTGCCAGACACCAGAATGCAGCAAATTCTGCAAAAGGGCACCTGGAGGGAAAGCACTGAGCAAGCCAGTGCACCTTCCATGAGACCCTACAAGCCTGAGGGCACGGGGGCCTCTTGGGAAGCCAGTCACCTCCTCCCCCTGCGAGCAGCAGGCACCCACCCCAGCAGCAAAGGCAGGCCTGTGCCCCTGCTCTGCCAAGGGCATTCCACCCCACGTTGCAGTCAAGCCCCCCAAAGCTGGGCAGCGCTGCAATGAAGCCTGCTCCGGCAGCTCCCCTTTGGCTCCAGGGTGATGGCCACGGCCATGGCCCCCTTCTCCCCGCATCCACCCCAGGAGGACTGGAGCTCCCTGAGCACAGAGCCCTTGCCTTCTGCCCCTCCACCCCGCCAAGGCACAGCTCGGTGCTTTGCCCGGGCTCCGTGTCCTCCCCACGAGTGACTCTGGGCGGCAGACAGGCCTTGGATGCCCTTCCCTTTGGGACCCTTCCTCCCTGACCCTCGGCTCCCTCCGTTTCCCAACGCCAGCAACGGCCGCTCCCCAGCGGGAAAGCGGCAGCGCCCCACATGCCCCCTCCCGCCTCGGACCTGTGGGGACCCCAGGCTCCACGCACCCCCTGCGCTCCCCGGGCCCGCACCCGCACCCGGGGGCAGCGCCGGGCCCTGCCGGCAGGGTGGGCCGCAGCCTCCGCGCCTCGGGGCCGCCGCTTCCCGCAGGACAGCGGCTCTCTGCCCTCGCCGGGACCCGCGGCGGGGTGTCGGCTGCGCGGGTCCGGGTCCCCGAGAGCGCCCTGCTCCATCTCCTCCTCCTCCTCCTCCTCCTCAGGGCCGCCCCCGGCAGCTCCACAGCCCGCGCCCCGCGGCGGCGGCCTCTGCCTCCAACGGCCCGGCCTCGCGCCGGCCGGCACCGCCCGAAGCTGCCCGAGGCCGGGGGGGAGCTGAGGGGGCAGCCCCGGGGAAGGGGGGCGCCGGCAGCCCCGGCCGCAGGGCAGAGCGGCCCGGCAGAGCTCCCCGGGCACGGCCTCCTCCGGGACGGGTCCCCCGCCACGGGACGGGACGGGGGCCCCGGGCCCTGCCTCGCCCCGCGGGGGCTCCGCCACAGCAGCAGCAGCAGCCCCGGCCGCCCGCAGGGAGGCCCTGGCCCGTCCCGAAGCAGGCAGAGGTTCCCCTCCCCGCCGCCCCCCTCCGGCCTCTCTCGCCGCCCCCCTCCGGCCTCTCTCGCCGCCCCCAGGGCCGCCGCCCCCGCGTCCCTCGCCAGCCGTTGCCCCGGGCAGCCGTTGCCGGTGGCAGCCCCGGGCCGGACCCTCCCAACGCGGCCCCGAGGCGGGGGGAGCCGGGGGGCCGCAGGGAGGGCTGAGGCCGTGCACAGCTCAGCACAGGAGCGGCCAGGCCCAGGCCACGCCGGCCTTGGCTCCCCCTCACCTTTCTAAGGCCTTTGACACGGTCCCTCACAACATCCTGATTGCCAAATTGGAGGGGGACAGACTCGGGGGGTGGACTGTTCAGTGGAGAAGGAACTGGCTGGATGGTCGCATCCAGAGGGTGGTACTCAATGGCTCAAAGTCCAGATGGAAACCAGTCACAAGTGGTGTTCCTCAAGGGT